>NC_090217.1:10073495-10358495 GCF_033026475.1 Channa argus
TTGCCTCTTAAGAATCATGAGAAAAAAATGGGAAACTTGATTGAGTAAAAAAATTAAAGGTATGTTATGCAGAATGATGCAGCCGCAGTTGAAACTAGAGTTATTTTCTTTCCTTGACTTCTTTCCACTGCCACCTGACACAAATATCTCAACATCTGCCAGCAGGTGTTTGCTTATATCCCAGGCAGCACATAATACTGTGTTATAGGAGCAGGCAGCTGTGTGTGAAGCAGGTGTTCACAGGTCGTGTAGGTTCACACATCTCCAGTAAGGCTCAGTAAACAGGATATAAAAGCTTGGAAACCTGATGTCAGTGTATAACAGCACTGGCCTCAAACCCATCAGTGTCACACTAATCAAATTCTTCAGCTCGAACCACAACACAACACAACTGAACTCTGCTTAATTGTAGTAACTGACTGTCGTGTCTGAGCCACCACTGCCGCACATTCTCCCCGGCCATTGCTGTTCTTGCTCTGCATTTTCATCATACTATTTCCACTTGCCCTGCGGTTATGTCTTTGATCTAAATTACAGTTACTTTGATGCTCCCGTTTCCAAAGTGTGAATAAATAAATCATCTCGGCTACACGGTGAGCAGACACAAATTAGTATGTCAGGACATGTATGTTCCAATTTTGGTTCAGCCTCATTGTAAATGTGTACTTCCATATTTAGACATGCTCACGAGCATATACATCTGCACAGGGAGGAACCTCGGAACCTGTGGGAAAGGTGCTGCAACTGTTGTAATTTCCTTTTCCATTAGCCACAGATTGATAAACAGACTCGGTGCTTCACATAGTAAACTTTGCACACAGAATCTAGGACAGTAGAGTTCACTTCTTGTTTAGAGTCATGAATTATCAGTTTGTATAAAAATGAGAACATGTGACTAACATTTAGTGAAATGACGTCGATATTGGTAGAAAATTATAAATTTAACTTAATTATAATTCATTTTAAATTAAATTTGAAAGTGTAAAATTTGAAGGGTGGTTAGCACTGCCACCTCACTGCTAGACAGTTGTGGGTTCATGCCCCAGGTGGCTGTTATGTGTAGAGTTTGCATGTTCTCCCCGTGCTAGCGTGGGTTTTCTCCGGGTACTCAGGTTTCCTCCCACAGTCCAAAAACATGCATGTAAGGTTAATTGGTGACTCAAAATTACCTGTAGGTGTGAATGTAAGTGTGAATGGTTGTCTGTGTGTGTCTCTCTGTGTTGGCCCTTAGAGTCTGGCGAACTGTCCAGGGTGTACCCCACCTCGTGCCCGATGACAGCTGGGATAGACTGCTGCCCCCCGCGTGACCCAAAGAGGATAAGCAGAGACAGACTGATAATAATGGATGGATGGAAGTAAAGTTTGACATTTGTGGTTTTCAGTGAAATGTCTCGACATCTATGGATGGATTGCAAAGACATTTTGTGCAGAGACCACTTCGAGGCATGAGAAAGTACTGAGAAGATGGAGAGTCTGGACAGTAAAAGTTGCTGCCATGTTAGAACTAATCCTCCCTATTGGACAAGTGTTGCCACAACCCCTTTAGGTTTCAGACATGAATACTGTGTTGACTTGGTTGTGGATGTGGAGCTAAACTTAGTTGTGACTTCAGACGGCCTATCCTTCAGTGTCATTCTCAGGATGCCACAGATGGGCAGAGTTAGAGAGTAAGTAGCGTAGCAGGTCAAAGTGTTATTTAGGTTTTATCAAACATGGGCAGCATTTTATAAAACTTAAATAGGCATTAAACAATTTAAGACATGTACAAGAAAAAACATGTATGCTCGTCTGGGTTTTAATGAAAATTCCCCACCAAAGAGCTCATTTCCTGCCTTGTTCAGCTCAATTCTGCCTGAGCCCATTATGAAATTAAACTTTAACAAACTCCTTGATTAGGTTTGAACCCATGACCTTTTGCTAATCTTTCCAGCCGCCGCCATTAAAACTTGCAAATGTTTCCCTAAATGTCACTCGCAAGTAGTATGTTTTTCTAGATTAAAAAAAATACAAGGTCAAAAGTCAAATTAATTGTAAATACACCTTATAGTATATGACAGATTCAAAGCAGCAGCAGTAGGGAGCAGTCCAAAAAGAGTGATGCAATCAGAGGCCAGTTTTTAAAGTAACAAGGAGGTGGTGGTAACAGGAGGGGGTCCACAGAAAAAGTGGTGCATAGACAAAAGAGCAAAGTGTGTGCGTGTGTGTGTGTGTGTGTGTGTGTGTGTGTGTGTGTGTGTGTGTGTGTGTGTGTGTGTGTGTGTGTGTGTGTGTGTGTGTCCACATGGCTAGTGGCATGACTGGATGCAAACAATCCTTCACCATGGCAACACAGCTCCCGGCTTTGTCCGAGCCTCACACAGATGACTGGACTGATTGGAGGGAACAGTCTGGGAAAGACGACTGAACAATCAGCAACAATTAAGGAGCAGCCCTGTGCTTTCCTGTCACTTCCTCTTTGTCTCCTCTGATGTGGGATGCAAGAAAACACAGAGGTGTGTTCAGTGGGCGGATTTTTCATACTCAGGATTATTTGGTGCGATGCTAAAAATCTCAGAGCTGGATTGTTGGTGGAGATTAACTGTTTCAACTGGAGTGGTCCCACAGTTTAGGTGACCACCCAAAAGTGAAATTAAGCTCTCACTCAAGCCTCAAAGATAACTGCCATCTCCTGCATAGAATCATTATTTTGCAATAAAAAGAACATTTTTTAGCATTTGAGTGATGTTAATTGTTTCCAACATTAAATGTAATGTAACGTATGTTTGTGATGTGTCTATGTACTGATGTCATTAGTGACACCATGTAGCTTTGATAGTTTGCCTTTGATAGTTGCCTTTGTAGTTTACCTTTAAAGTCTGTTGACCAGTGGTCAAGGAAACAATGCAACGCTACATTATCATTATGTGATGAATTGCATTTTTCATTGGCCTGTACTTATAAGGAGTTGTTTTTCTGCATTGAACTCTCTATCTGCTTTGATCTCTGTTTCCCAATAAATAGTGTGAACAAGGAAGAGCCCGGTGGAGTTGGCTGAGTTCGGGTGAAGTGTTAAGTCACTAAGACCCCGCCGGGCTCCCCTTGTGCAAGTAAAAGACAAAAGTCGACTCTTGTGTGTTATTTCACTGTTGTTGAACTGTATTTCCAGGTGTAATCAGCGCTGTTGTGGTTGTCAGAACCCAACACTATAAAAGTATTGAACACACTTATTTACTACAGTTGAATGTTCAACAACTTCACTTTAGTTCTAAACTCAGAAAGGAGCTAGAAATGAAGGTTTTTGATTCCAATAAAAAAAAAAAGTTTGACTTTTATGAGGATGCTAGATGAAGACTGTCACACATTACTTAAGTCAGTGGGTATTCAACCTCAGGGAATCATGAATGTTTGTGTTAAATTTCATATCAATGGAGGTTGAAAATGGCCACAGGATGTCAGGAAGCATTTCAAAAATAAAAGCTTATTTAACAAAGACTTGGTCCTGTTCCTCAGACAATCTGTCACCTGGCTTGATAGTCTGTGTTGAGGGATCTGAAGCCCTTGTAAAGTGAAATTTTCATGAGTTTATTGGCAAATAGGCTTTGTATCATGCAGCATTCCTCTCATCTAATAGTAATACATTCCTTTGAGAAAATATTTTCCAGCTGACGTCCATATTAAAATGAAAGCTACACATTTCAGCGTCCTGCCTTCCTTTCAGTTTTCTACTTCTGCTCTGCTGAATGCAGCAGTGCTGCTCATAGAAGAAGCATTTAAAAGATTACTTCCAAATCAACTTGTCAGCTGAGGAGAGAGGTGGCTGCCTGTTTAACAAAATCTGGAGCAGGCCTAGTGAAAAGCTTCAGGCAATAATCAGACAGAACAGCTTTCCAGTCAGGTACTGTCAATCATGCACTTTGGTAGAAACATGATGCGTTTCTGTAAACAAACAAGCTGTGGCATCTTTAACATGGGTGCAACAAAGTGGTGACGTGTAGTGGATTTTAATCCAAAATCCTGAAAGCACTTTGAAAAGCCATAAGCAAACATTTCCACAAGTGCTGGCAACAATCACCATATTGAAGTTGAGTGACCAAAGTGCCACATGAGTCTCAAAAGTTAAAACTAATCAGCTTGAAGGAGACAATAAGCCTTTAACCCTGTAAGACTCTGAGCTGAGCTGACCACACGGTGTTGTGGGGGGGTGGGGGGGTCTGCAGAAATTAACATTGATTTACATGGTTTATTATTGTACAGGTATGAAAAATTAAAGCCAAAATAACTTACTGCTAAGTCAATATGTGAGAATGACAGAGGGGAAAAAATTAAGTCAGAGAGATTTGTAAATGCAATCTGGATGCTCAGAGTTTCAAATACTTTCAATGTATATCTGGTTTAACCAGCAACTTTGTCCTAATAAATTAATTTCCTAGTTCCCCTTTCTCACTTGTGATGAATTGCTCTTTTTTTGTCTTTTGTGATCAAATCGATCCTTGATTCAGAAATCGTTAGTAAGACAAAAAAAAAAAAAGCAATTTAAGAAGCCAAATGTATGCAGCATGTCCCTTAAATACCACCACAGCGGAACGTGTTCTGAAGCTCTACCACTGAGCCCCCAGGCCCCCAAATACAAAAATAAATTATAAAGTTTAATAAAATACCAATTTAGTTGTTCTCAGCAAAAATGACACATTTTACTGTTGATTTGTGCTCGTACGGCTGAGTATTACTACAAACACAGTCTTCCTTCCATTATGTTCATCATTGCAGGGCTCAGCAGATACAAACACACACACTCACTTCCTGTTGGATCATAAATCAGGTATGTTAAGATGTGGAAAATCTCTCACCAATACCAGAATCCCTCTATATTAAGATGTCCTCGATATACTCTAAATATGAACAAACAATTGCTGGAGGATGAGGAGAAAACATGGTCAAATCTGACCGTACTGCAATATAAAGTTATGCAACTACCTCTGACCAATATGAACTAGCTCCTCTGTGTGTTTCTTGCCTTCCCCCGATATGAAAAGGGAAAATACAAACTAATGTAGGAACTTTAGGTCATTGTATAGGCAACAACTGTGTTTTAATGGCAGCAGCTTTTCACTGTTGCCCTAACTGACGCATTGAAGCCACCGCACCGATCCTGACTGCATCCAGCCCCGTGTTAAAGCAAACAACATACCTCTTGTCAGCCGCACATCGCCGTGTCAGAGCATTTAAACCCCCCCCCCCCCCCAATCCTCCTGTAGCCTTAGTATTTCTCCCCTGGAATAAAATCCGACACTTCCCACCGCATGTTATGCGCGCTACTTGCTGGAGATCCCGTTTTATTCCGAGCCCATTCGCGCCTGCATCAGAGTTAACGGTGTGCGCATATATCCCCGCCTATAGCCCCCGTCCCGGACTGTCTCATTCACAGCGTTAGAGACGGTCCTGGAAACCACCGAGGAGAGAAGCTGGGGAGCAGATGTGCGCTGCTTTTTAACGGGTTTGGGGCGATTAACCAGCTGGACATGAGCAAAAACAACACGTTTTTCATCGTCCTGGGCTTCTTTTATACTGTACAAGTCACAAACAGAGTCTGAAAACACGTCAAGTAAAGCAACAAAGTCACATGTATTGGTCTTGTCCGAGTCTCTTTTTGACTGCAGCGCCTCCTTCGCCTGTTTGCAGTGGCACCAGGGGCCGGGGGCTCATCGCTGCCCCCCGGAGGCCGGAGGTCAGCAGCTAGATGGGCTTTGGTGAGAACCACATGTGAGCGGGGGCTTTTTTCCCGCAAAGGCCTCAAGAGGCGACAATGAGTTCGTAACACACAGGAAACAAAGGTCGAACAAAACAAAACGAGACGTTTCTATACACTATTTTTAGTTTGGTAGAACAAAAAAATTATTTGTTAGTCCTCATCCACACACTTGAATTAATCCACGTATTGTTAATCTACATCCGCTGGAGCGGCGCACACCAGCACTGTCTCCTGAAGAGCTCTGGGACTGAGCTGAACCGGTGTAATCTCCGCCTATAACCACGTGTTTATCGCGCATAATCCAAATATGTTTGTGTGTTTCAGCATGTGCTGCTCTGCACATCAGTGCTTGGTGTAAATTACACCGAACAGAATTGGGACATCGCATCGATGGACAGACTGCAGTGCACTGGGGTTGGAAATGGACTCTGAGGTCCATTCAGCTCTGATGCTATCACACTGAGTGTTTTTTATTCAAGTGCATATACAGCCATTTATCAGAGGGTTGCACATGTAGACCAAAAAATTAAACTGGTTTCAGGTCCAAACATGAGAAAAATGCTCGTGTTGTATTTTTAATGTAATAGTCAATAACACAGGTTTTCAGATTCTACAATTTGTTGTTTTCCTCTTACAGTGTCCCCACTTTCAGTTCAAAAGTAGATTCAGTAGGTTTTAGAGAAGGTCTTATGGTAACAATAAAACAAGCAATTATGTACTGAATGTATAAGTATAACAAAGTTCCCTTTCAAAAATGTTTTAATAAATTCATAGAAAAACATATCTGCTCACTATAGCTTAATCATTTGTAACTGATTTACTTTTTTCAACCTGAAAACCCAGCAGACAAAATTGCTACTAAACTACTTTTCCATCACTGTGCCTTAAAGTTTTAACATCACATTTGCTTCAGTTGCATCCTAGTTTCTAATATCACAATATCATATAAAATTAACATTCATATACATGTTTAATTAAGTTCAAAGGTGACCACTAACCTAAGTCAATTTTCTCCACAGTATAAGGCTGCACATAAATGTGACTGATAGTTGAGAGACCCAATAGTTTCAAACTGTACATTTAGTTTGTTTAAAGCAAATACAGTTATACCAAAGTTTAAGGACTAAATATAAACTACACAACTTAAAGTTTTGAACAAATTCACCTTTTGTAAAAACTTGCCAGTCCAACAACCCACAGCAGAGATGGACTGCAAAGAAGTTATGTCTTGAATCTTCATAATTTCCTTTTTGTTTATTTGAATGTTTGAGTAAAAAAATCATTCTTCACTGCACATATGATGCTCCTGCTCAAATGAGTATGAAATGTTCAGACCCATAAAAGACATATTTTCTGTGAAGTGGACACTTTCTAAATGTATCATTTCACACACACGCACACACATACACACACACACACACACACACACACACACACACACACACAAAAAAAAATACAGTCTGGCATAATTGGCATCTTTGGGAACGCTGGGATCTCCGAATACACTTCTGTGGCTTTGAGCGATCCTGAGCTGCACAGCATGAAGTCAGATGGAGACACTGAATGCTTTTGTACACCAGACAGACAGCAGTCCTGTGAGAAATGCAGGAAAATAAACACACATTCCCACTGCCCTTCTATTTCCTGTTTGCATGTGCTGTTTTTGACAGTAGCAAACAATCAGCTTCTCTTGAACCTGTCTGTGTGATAGTGTGTGGGTTTGCATGTTATTTGAATTCCAGTCGATACTCGTGTCTCTTTCCCACAGCATTTATTGTGGCAGGTGATGACCTTGATTTTTTTTCCTACAGTTATCTGTAGTTTCACTGCAGCCCCTTGATGCTAAGAAAATTCAATTTTGTGCTAAATTGTTTGACATGTTTGATAAAAATCACAGTTGCTGATTCTACATCGTAATCTGTTCTTTGTTGCTCAATTAAGCAGCCTCTCAGAAAGCAATTTTGTAGACAAATGTCTTTACATGAGTCATAAATTTAATAAAACCCATTATATTGTTCTTTGTTTCTAGAGGGCTTAATTATAACAGCATTCATTTGTTCCAGTGTGTCTACGGTATATAGTATCAGTTAGAGCTAAACTCTGCAATTAATCCTCAACATATGGTTCAGCCGTGTGACAAACAAGCCGTGAGAGATTGATGTTTTCTTGCAGGCAGTGGGTTTGACAGATGCGTTCAGGATTTAGAACCTGTCCTCCAACCTACTGTCGTTAGTGGTGTAGTAAGGCTGCTGCTGAGGGTGTCACATCCATGATTTAACAGTGAACAAAAGATTGGTTATTCATCACAAAGTTAAGTGCAATGGAGCAGCCTCATCACTCACATGAATTTGCTGTTTTGTCGTGTGGATTCAGAAGTTGAGTTTGAGCCAAAACTTACGGTTTCTGTATAGAAGCTCAAAATAAGCAAAATCGACTTTCTTCTCTTAGGACGAGGTCTTCATGCATGAAAGAGGATGTCTCGTTAGCCAGAACAGCCAGCAGCAATACCTGATTTCACTGGCTTCATTAAGTGGAGAACTGCTCTTTGAGCCCTTTGTCACTTTAATCAGACTGTATAAGCTTTTTTGCACTAAAATCTTTTTATCTGCACTGTTTGTTCACTTCACTGGTGCACTCTGCCATGTGCCTTGTGGTGCTTTAATTTACTTTATTTTACTTAAAAATATTTTATTACTCTTTTACATGCCCTTATTGTATAGTTGTATTTTATATTTGATCTAGATTTTTAGGCTCTACTGTTAGTGTTATCTGTATGCACCATGGGTCTGAGAGTAACACAATTTCAATTCTCTGTATGTATGTACTGTACATGTGGAAGTACTGAAAGCTGACTTGACTTAACTAAACACCACCAAATTAAAAACTAGCGTTTTTCTGTAGATTCTGTAGATTGTGTTTACATCCAGGAGCTGCCACATGTAAATGTTGTGTAGCTATTTTTACAGAAAAAAAAGCTTTCTGAAGAATGTGGTGAAGCCACGTTTCAGTAAAATTACACAAAGCCACTGGGGCATAATAAGTATTTTTAGTCCTTCTGTTTGGGTTCTGTTTTTCTGTCTTTTGTATTTGTATGCATGATGTCTGTGTTTTGGACATTGTCTTTCAAACACAAAATATGAACATTACCTTCATTAGCTGTAGACAATCATTTGATATTTTCTACCTATAGGTGTAATGTTACAGCTTTTATTGATTCATGGCAGCAGATTTACACACCACAGCTTTTAATAAATATCATGTTTTAAATGTTGCAACCAGATTGATTAAATTCCTGCTTCAAATAAGGAACATAAGGCTTCACATTTAGGCTTTGTAATGGATTTTTGAATAGCTGCTGCAACTTACAAAAGACCTTCACAAATAAGACGTTACAGTAAAATACAGTAGTATAGCCAAATATTATGTCAAAACATCTGCTAAATTTGTTAAATATATAGCCATCTGTCGTTGAGACTGAACAATATAGTTCTTCTGCTTTTTGAATAAATTTAATTATGGTCTTGTAATAAACACATTAGCTTGACAGCTGACAACTTGTCTCAACTTATTCCAGCCTCTTATCTCTCCTGCTACTTTAGCCATAAATCAGTTTTTTTAATGCTGGACATAAGAAATTATTCACCACGTTCCTCATCTTTTCATATTTTCCTCTGACAAACTCTTGAGATTTGTGAAACGTGAAATTGCAAGGATCTTTCACGTTTTCTTTTGTGACGTCTGGTATGTCCTTTGCCATAAAGTCAAGAAGCCAACTCTTTGCCCATCTTATGTCGGTACCAAGAAACTAGAATCAAACTTTTAATCCTTTTAATATTTGCTCCAACCAGCTTTCCCTGTACCAGTTACGACCCCTGATTGACCCCAGTCAGTCAGGCCGGTGCACTCAGACACTGAAATACTCAGAATTTCATGAGCACTCCAGTTTTCATGCCGCCTCCCTTTTCATGGTCCTTATCCGTCTTGACCTGTCTGCTGTGTTTGGCACTGACCACTGAAACAACTCTTTGGCACCACTGCAGTCTGTCATCTCATAATTTAACTCGACCTGCTGACTGCATCTATCAGGTTTTATTGCTGAGGTCCAGCAGAGTTTAGTCTTTGGCTCTGTGGTTCATTTGCTTCCAGCCAAACCACTGCTGATATGACTTGTCTCTACAAAGATTAGGCTGCCCCATCGCTCCTGAAGTGAGGTTCACTTCTACTTTCTGTCTAAAGCTTTGAACCTTCAGGCTGACAGTAAGTCACTCCAATAGCAGCAACGTGACTAGTTGTTGTCATTTTTCTCATTTGTACTGGAACAGGCTTATTTGCACGCTCGTAGCTGCACAGACTCAACACATTCTGCTTTGTCTGGGGACATCTTCTAACTGGTAAGACCTTTGTCCCACTTTCAGAAAGCCCTTCTTATTCCAGCTCCCCTCTCAAGGAGAAAACTTTAAAGAATGCTGCTTCCCTGAACTCAGTAATATTTGCTCAGTTAGCATCAGTTGATGACAGAGTATCTAACAAATGTAGGTGTTTTTAATTACTCAAGCTGTACTTTGACTTTTGACGTCTTCTGCTGCTCCCCAAGAAAGGGATTAACTCAAACACAAAGGCAAGTAAGCAACGGGGCTCAAATTGAACATGGATTCCTTCAAAACAATGCAAAGATGCCAGAAAGGCAAGATATGCTTTATTTGGTTTGGCTCCAAACACAGACAGAAACATATTAAAAGAACAAATGTAAAAGTCAGAAATCAGAAGGAAATGGGCACACAACACCCCCTGAGCCACACAGTAACCATGTGCTCAAGCAGACTGAGGCTTTTTAAAAACTCAGCTGAAGGCAATGTCTCCTAACCAGCAGGCAGCTGAGCTCGTTAACATCGGGTGGAGAAGAAAAAACTTTTAATCTTCTCAAACTCTGTTTGTTAAATCAGAGGGATAAATCGGAAAACAGCATGATTTGTCATTTAGTTTTTTGGCTTTACACACAGTAAAATGCAGTTTGTTCGTGTTATTCATGTCTTCCAGCCCGGCATCAGACAAGACTAAACCCAAGTCTAATTATTTTTGATATGATTAATAATATTTTCATATTTTCATTTTGTTTAGCAGCAGCGTTAGGAATCTCATTGAAATTCCTCCAAATGACTTTTGGACAAATTCACACTGGTTTATTGTTAAACTCACAATGAAGTTGAAAACAGATACAGATTTTGAAAAGTTAAACAATATAAAAAAAATAAAATAATAACGCTAAATAAATATTTTTAAAAACATTAACTTTTCATGGATATTTTTTGTATGAACTATATCTTATTAATGTCAAATATAAAAATGTATAAAGTGAATTATATTACCCTATTTCTGTTATTTCTCCTCATTAAACATGTCGTATATTATAAATGGTAAAGGGTCTAGGAGCTACAGTATGTGTTTATGTTTTACAGTTTTCTTTGAACCCAGATTGCTTATACAATTACTAACAGATCTAATTACATTTAAATTTCCACTAATTTTAAAATTAATACACAACTCAACTACAATATTTTACATCAGTGGTTATCAGACAATACTGTCAGTGTAAAGTTAAAAAAAACTGGCTTCCTTTCATTTTGTTTTCCAATGATCTGTGAAAGAACCCTTTCTTTCTCTTTGTGGATCAAACATGGTCAAACTGTTTTATGACAACCCACTTTGCTCCATAGCAAACAAACCTGTTCTCATGTGTCTCAACACCCGTTACCATCAGCTATTTTGGTGTTTTAAGCATACTTTATGCTAGAATCCCTAAGGCCTCAGAGTACTTTTCCTTCACATTGACAAGAAGAGTTACTTATCTTGGGCAGTTTTTAACTAACTTAAATGATCTATTATTGCCACATTGCTGCAGTCCTCCACTTCATTATGAAAGGATGAAGCTTTTATTGTGAAATGGAAAATCTGAGCAATTCTCAGAGTAACATGATCTGTGGTGACACAAGTGAGCTATTGTTATAAGGATTTGGCTTCTTCAGAGCTTTTGCACCCAGACCAAGGCTTGGAAATCATGGACTTTGTCACCAAAATAGAACATAAAGTGGGTGAATTGGAGATTTCTTTTTTTGTGTAGAGCTTAATTTCTCAAATAGAGAGAACTGGGGTTTATTCTCAGAGCTGAAACACCTAAAACGTGGAACAAAGAATTGAAACATACTATTTGAAGACAAAATTATTGAATAAAGAAAAAAAAGTCAATATAATGACTTACTAACTAACAAGATAATATTACTCTCTCAAAATAATGAAAGACTTTGGGCAGCACGGTGGTGGAGTGGTTAGCGCTGTCGCCTCACAGCCAGAAGGTTGTAGGCCTTTCTGTGTGGAGTTTGCATGTTCTCCCCATGGGTTTCCTCAGGGTTTCCTGGTTTCTTCCCACAGTCCAAAGACTGTTAACTCTAAAATTGCCCATAGGTTTTAATGTGCATGGTTGTCTGTCTTTGTGTCTCTCTGTGTTGGCCCTGAGAAAGACAACTTGTCCTGGGTGTACCCCTCCTCTCACCCAATGAAAGCTGGTATAGGCTTCAGCCACCCCCCTAAACAGGATAAGTGGTTACAGATAATGGATCGATGAAAAAATAATATTATCTTGTACTAAAAATTTTTGTAACTCAAAATAATTTAATACTTTCTCAAAATTATGACTTAGTAACTTAAAATAGATACTTTCACAACATTATAAGTTTGTGACACAAAGTCATTATTTTCTGGGTTTTGACTTAGGTCTAACATATGCAGATTATGAGAACATTATTCATTATTTTAAGTTACTAAGTCATTATTTAAAGATCAGAACCTTTTTTTCTCCCAGTGGTGGAAATGAGGTCCAAGTACCATTTGAGGACAGTTATAAAACTGAATCTTTTCTCAGTTCTTCATGAGGAAGACTGAGCAGTCACGTTAATGTCACACCACTGCCATCTGCAGGACATGTTTACAACAAACCTGCATTTTATTTATCTGCTCCTAAAATTCCTGTAATATTTTTACACATTCTAATTTTAAATACACATCAAAACTGTCTTTCTCTGCTTTTAGTTTCCAGTGTTGCTCAACACAAGGCCAGAAACTAGCAGAAAAAACATATCAGTGTTCAGAAGCTGCAATATGTCTAAGTACATGCAGATGGAGAAGTGCATTCAACCAGCACACTGTGCAGACACACAGAGAATCACTAAACTGTAATTGCTTTGTGGGACAGTGGTAATTTGATTTAGAAAATTCAACCACCGCCTGAAATCAAGTGAAGCCTTTGTAGATTTCCCATCTGGGACTGACTTCATTAGAAAGTGGAATTCTGGGGGGATTTTGTCGCTTAAATATAAAGTGTTGAGCTACTAATGCTCTGAGAAGGAGTTTGCTGCTGTATTTTTTTAGAGTTATGACTTGTGGAACCCCACACTCTGTTATTTTCTCTTTTTTCCTCATCTCTCTCCACAGTGTCACATCATTACTGAATAATGTCTGTGTCCCTTTTCTATCTCTGCTCTGGCTTTAAAGGTTTTGTCCAGGAGGGTTAATTGGCACCCAGCCTTCCAGCCCCCTCTCTCCCACCCCTCCCTTCAGGTGTATTGCAGTGCAGTTCGCCCTGCCAAGCTCTGCAAGGTTAACACAGCTCCAGGGCTTCAAAGTCACTGAGTGGCCTGACGAAGCCAAACAGAAGTGTAGTCTGATTCACTGGCAGAGACCCTCACTTCATTAGCAAACAGTTCATACATTCATTTAATATTTGGTTCATATTTATTGATCTCTGGCTAATCTGAGCCAGTTTTTTATGCATGATTCCTTTCATCGCTAACAGACCTCCGGCTCACACACTGTAACCTGGTATGTCATGACAGTGTATAACCATTTGACAAAGTAATGCAGATGTTTTATTACTTATTTTAAGGGTCATGGTGATTTATTTAGGAAAAACAATTTAAGCAAGTAAATTAGAACTCTATTAACTCACTAAAGATACTGAAAAACAAATTGTATTCAAACAAGTTTATTAAGAGAACAACACTTCAATAATTTGCAAATGTAAAAATACTTCCTTCGGTTTCTCTTCTGCAACTGTTTGAATTCTATAATTGTGGTTCTTTGTTTAATCTGTAAGTCAAAGTATTTAAAAACGTAAATCTGTAACTGTCAAGCTGCCACTACAGAAAAACTATGTAAATGCAAAGAAATGCTTAATTTCACTTTTAGTCACTAGGACAGAGATGTTTTTTAAGTGCTCATATATAGACAATCTATGATATAATCCCTTGGACATAGTGACACAGTCTGAGCGTGTAGAAAACAATATGTCATGGTGTGTAAAAATCAAGAAAATATTTTAAGATAATGCACCATTATTTAAGCCAGAAATCAAAAGCACACTGGAGGCACTGACCAGGTAAAAAATGGTTCAAAAGTTAAGTCAGTTATAAAAGTTAAGTAAATATGTCAGTCGGTTTGAACACATGGCATAAAGAAGGTCAGATGTACTTGAGAGATGGTAAAACTTAAAAGCGGTTTAAAGAAAGACAAAACGCTCAACATGCATCGACATGCATCTGATATCATTGAGTTTGATTTTAAGTTCTGTTCTCTGCTCTATTTCTGACTCGTTTCCACAATTACCAAAACATTAGAAATGAAAGAAATACAATTTCAAAGCAATTGCTAAAGTAGGCATGATTTATAATGTCTTTCTTGCAACATTGAGAAAAAAATATTCTTACTACTGGCTCTTACTACTGTAAACTGTGATATGGAAAAGTATTTTAAAGGATAATAGTGCATTGAGTGATTTGGAAATGCTGATTCTGTTGGCTCAGTTGTTTCCATAGTTCACACCCTTTGTTGTTCTTGCATTGATGAAATCAGTTTTCCTGTACCCATGCTGTTGACCAAAAAAATGAAAAAGTGTTAATTGTTTTGCTTAGTTCAAGCTTGACTTGCTTTAGGGTAAGCAAAAGCTAGTTTTTAATGAACACTGGAAATCATTTCACTTTTATTATTCTGTGTTGTCACACAAAAACTAAAAATCTTTATTACAATTCAGGCATCATAAACATCAAAGCAGCTGAAACATGCAGGTAAAACATGTTTCGGGAAGCATCTAAAATATGTCTCAATATCTGCACTGAGCGACAACTCTGCCACCATCTTTAATACTGTACGCTATAGTATAATGTGTAGGAACCCACCTTCTTGTAGTAGTTATGGAGATCTCTGTGACTCCACATGATGTGCAGGAGGGAGCATGCTGTCTTACTCGTTCTGGTCGGAGAAAAACTAGAAAACACAGAGGTGAAGTTATTGTTTTATAGTTACATATTGCATGTACATGTGATTGTGGATGGGCCTACCAGGCAAAACTTCCAAAAATGGAAACTAAATCACCAAAACAGACACAAAAGATCTAAATATAGACACAATGTCCAAATAAAAGAAAAAAATCCCATCCAAAATAAAAGTAGAAATAGCCAAATATGCACACAAAATGTCCAAAAACAGATTCAGAATGAATTTTCTGGTCAGAATAAAATGACCAGAAAGAAAAGGGGTGGGGGGCCCTTTCCCCTGTGTCCTCCATTTTCTTATAATCTTGCCATGTGACATGCAGATCTAAGGTTATATTAGGAGTTTTATCTGCAGTAAATTAGTCGTATGTTTTTCTTTTTAATAATTTTTTTCATAAATGATCGCTTTAGGAACAATCCTGACTAACCTATTGCCTTTGAAGCTCATCCTGATGATCTTCCTGAGGGCGCCCTGATTGAAGATGGCTCTGACATGCTGCGAGTCACTTTCACTCAGCTTAATCAGGATTTGACAGAGTGAGACCATCACCTCAGCAGGCAGATTGGTGCTGGTGCCATCACTGGGCAGCAGCTGCACCACCTCTGGCAACACCTGGTTAACTTTAGAAGGTGCAAACCAATACAATATAAATTTAATGTGAGACTTTAAGTCTGCAAATGAAGAGGAAGCAAAACTACTTCTTTGTTGAAGATTTTGGAGGGAAAACTACCAATGTCAGGGTGCAGTTCCTGATAGAGAGAGAGGTTTTTTAGTAGAGATATGGCTGCCCTCTTCACATCCCTCTCTCCCTCCTGTAAAATCTTCTTGATGTGTTGAAGACCATTTTCTCGCTTAACAATGGTGAAGGCAATGGCTTCAGACATCTGCAAGGCCAAAACAACATTTCAAATATGTGTAAAGTTTTGCTATTTCCATTTTACGTACAGGTCTTGACACAACATCTTTTTTAATGCTGCAAAATTGTTGTTTAGATCAGTAGCTCTTGCAGACCTAGACAAAATAGAAAGAATCCAAGATAAACTGGTCAGTTTCTTCAGGTAAATGTGTAAAGTCTAGAAATACTTGTTGTGCCTTTAATTGTTGTTTCCTGTTTGTTTTAGATGATGATGAGTTTTAGTATTTAATGCCACCAACCACAAAAATTAGGCAGAAATTACTGTAGATATTGTTTAGAAAAGTAAAAAAAAAAAATCTTGCATTCTGGTAACTTGGGGTGAATATGTTTTCATTTATTAAAAACTGATCAAATAATACAATATTACTAATAATGTGAAATTACAGTATTATCTAGTATTCTACACTTTCATAAACCAATTTAGGTCCCTCCTCTGACTGACAGCTAAAACATTAAATTCAAATATACTTTGATTTAAATGTATGACAGCCGGGTGGACAAACATATAAAATTCCAACTGTTGAAGCTCCCAAGTGAACATATAAAAACTGTAAAAAGAAACATATCTGTCCCATCTTACTGCTCCATTTCCGGCTGTGATGTTCTGCAGCGTTCCGATGGCAACTTCCTGGGTATAGTGATGCACACTGCAGGCGATCAGTGACAGGTACATCCTGATGGTGATGGCGCTCCACAGCCACTCTATGCCACGTGGATTGGCCTTCTCCTCCAGCAGGGGGCTCTGTCGGTCCAGGTGCTGAAAAGAAACAAGCCATGAGCTGCAGCTCGCAGATGAGTTCACTGGGTTCAGGCTGACAGCAAGAGGCAGTAACTATGCAGCAAATTAACAATGAATGACTAACACTTTCTGGTGCTATTTTGTTTTTCTTCCTTTTGATGTGTGTGTCCCTGTTGAGGCATTTAAAGTTTATTTAACCGGTGAAAACTGGCTGAGCATGCATGCCATTCTGCAGCAACATGATAGTCAAACTTTCCATAATTGTAATGAAGTCACACTGGCTGATGCAGCAGCTCACTAACTGCACTGCGGATGGATGTTTTTTGGGATCTTGTGGACATACAAAAAATAACAAGGAGAAAATGAAAACATAATCCTGTTTTTATCTGTGTAGTTCAATCAATCAATCAAATCAACCATAGTATAGTTAGAGCTTTAAGGCAGTACACTGTTAACTATGTACACTATCATTTACTTTGCACTGAGCACCTTAAATCCAGGCAGTTTTATATTAAAACAGTGAGTTATTTTAGTTGACTGTGATTTTTCAAAACTCAACCCGACCCAGCACCTTGGGTTGAATATACAACAAACACAGGCTGGGAGTCACTGGCCAAACTCTGAATCCCTGCAGTCAGATTCCAAACTCCTGTTTAGCAGCAGATTAATGCCAGTGGTCAAATGTGCATTTAAACCTGCAATAAATGACTATTCTGGGCATTTGAAGGCAGCAGAAACAATATGTAAACACAACGCTGACAGTTTTTAAACCAGCAGTTCTCAGTCGTGGCCCTCACGGACCCTTGCTCTGCTGGTTTTCCAACCATCTCTCCCCTACCCACTGCTGATTACCTGGATCAGGTATGTTCAGTCAGTCAGAAATTGGAAGATGCTAAATTAATTTTGTCTTTCCTCACTCCATCCCTCATCTGAGTTTGTATATTCCCATCTTACTTATCTTACACCATTGTTGTGGCAAATGTGCTACAAAACATACTCCTTCAAACATAAAGCATACACAGCAAAGTTAGCATTAATTTCAAAATGTGTTTTTACAATATTTTCTCTTCTTTTAGCGTTGTTTTGGCGTACCCTACCTGCTTATTAAGTACCCTTTAGCTAGTTAATAAGATCGTGTGCCATTTGAGGCTGTGCAGGTAGATGAGTCAATGCACTACTTTGATGAGAGAGAGATGAGAGTAATTATCTGATATGTTGTAAATGTGAATATATTGTTTTGAGCATGTTTAGTGAGGCATTGCAACGCTGAGTGTGCAGCATGTATGTGAGGTGCTGGCACAGATACGATTGACAAAGCAGGAATGCAAAATGTATCATAAGCTTTAATGATTCTCTCTATCACAGAAAATAGGAGATAGAAAATAAATTAGAAGCTGTTTCATGCGTGATTCTGCAGCCGTTTTTTAGAGAATTACTCTAAAATACTTGGAAATGTTTAATATTATTAGTGTTGATTCTTGTCTGAAGGGATTACCTCTGTGGTCTTGGCATTGTGAAGAGCGAAGCAGCCGACAGTTTTTGGGTCGAGAGCAACATTTTGTTGACATTCTCTGAGATCTTGGGTGTACTTCTTCGGGAGCTCTGCCTCCTCAATCTGATAAGACAGATTGTGCAGGATGCAAATGCAGTTCTCTGTAGACTTCAGAGCAGATATAAATACAAATCATAATATATAGTATGGCAATATGATAAATTATTTACATACAACTGTAGATACAGCATCATAAAGCTTGAGTGGGGGTAACAGGTAAAGTCCAGTCAGTTTTGCCTTGCAATTAAAACAAATGTCCAACAACTATTTATGTTTGGTGCTGAATTGTTCCTTTGTAATCCTTTGAGGATGCATTACATATGAATACAAAGAACAGTAATAGATATTGTTTAATGTATAAAGTGCAACACGTTACAAAAGAAATCTATCAAACAGCCTGCAGGTGTAGGAATTGTGGACATGCGACACACTACACTGAACCACTGAGCAGACTGTGAAGATAAAAGTCTTGTGTAGGGACTGCTCATCATTTTCATTTCACCTTGTCATTTGTTTTATGGTCAGCTATGATTCCTCGGATGTAGTAGACCAGAGAGTCAATAAGGTTATTGCAACCCCTCATTGCCTTCCTGCCATCTGGATCTCCAGAGCTCAGATTTCTGCAAACACCAAACAGCCAAAAATATTTAAGGAATGTGATATTTGTTTGTGTATTATTCAGATAAGCAGTTTTCATTCTCGCTGAACCATATTTTTGATGAATAATTAAGAAATCCCAGATCATTACATCGAATGAAACATGTCCTTCTGTCAAGTATGTAACTATGTAAGTTAATAGTGGAACTATTCATGAACTCAAGACTTCCCAAAGCTAGTGGCAATCATGATACATTATTTTGCCAAACCATTTTTATCCATTTCAACTTTCCATAGAAAATGAATCCAATTTCAAACTCCACACAACAGATTCTTTGTGCAGTGAAATATAAACCAGAGAGGAACCCATAATTTTTCATAATTTCTCCTCCACAAAGAGCCCAAAGGGTTTGAGAACCCACTGAGGAGAACTTGATAACGTGCGGTCAGTGAGGACTGAGTGATTTTAGTTCAGCAGAGCAGGCTGAAGAGAGAACTCCATGAATAATTCAGGCTTTCACTCTTTTCATCCAGTTATAGTTGCCAGGGGAGCAGTGTGTCTGATATCTCCTACCTTGTAAACAGAGAGATGATATATGTCTAAACACGAACATGTTCAGCAGGAAACCAACAACGTGATACATGATCTCAGACTTCAACATTTGACATTAAAAAAAACTCTGTTATAACAGGATGGTTACTTTTCAATTATGATGACTGGGTTTAATGAGAAAGCAGTTTTTTTTAGGTTTTATCTAATGATGTACACAGCAGGCTTTAAAACTCACCAAACTGTGTCTAACAAAGAGGAAATCACTATTATCTCAAGCAACTAACAAGTACGATGATTGCAACTAATCGCATTTCAGCTGCACATTGAGATAAATATGTACAGCTATTACAATATCAACTGTCCAATACTATAATTTATAGCCCAGCACTAGCAAAACTGGTTGCTGTGTTAAGTGGCTATTAGAAAATGTTAGCATTAACAAATGTAAATGCAGTAGTGTAATGTTGCAGTTCTAACAGCACTGTGTACATCACTGTAAGATGAGGACTAAGCACAGACTTTTATTTAGGAGAGTACAGATTGCCATTGCCAGTAGTACGTTTCCTAATTCTTTCTATGTGTTGTTAATATGTCGTGAATATACAGTTGGATGCAAAGTTGGCCTCCCTCTACTTTGACACGTTCAAAAGACAAAGCAAAAATGATTTTTGTTTTATCAAAAAGACACTACACTACGGTAGCTCAGCAACCTCGCTAATTTAAAATATTTTAAAAAAAAAGCTGAAAACAGAACTCTTCTGCACCTTTCTATGGACTTAAATCTTTTTTTTTAAACTTTCTTTCTGCTCATTCTTGCACTTGCATCTCATGAAAAGGAAACACTTCTTCTGATTGTTACTATGTGAGGTTAGGGTTAGGGTTGAGTTTGCATCTCCTAATATTTAAATAACATTGAAGGGGAAACCTAAACCTAACATAATGACAATGCACATTCAAGTAATACAAATGTTCACAATACAAAGCAGAGACTGTTACATTTACATCAGTGTGATATTGTGTTAGTCATGTGAGCATATTTTGAGCTTCAACCAATGCTGTGCCAATACAGTAGCATCACAGCTGTTAGCATGGCTAAATAAACTTTCGATATGTTCTTTTATTATTTCATCCTTTTTACCTTTATTTTGTTAACAAGGTTCACCAGAAATCTAACAGGTCAGTGATTCTGTCTGAAGAAATTCAGTCCAGCTTTTTTTTTATTTTACAGCAGGGTTCAGATGACGGATGATCAAAGTTTCCACCATGTTGAGATAAACTGTTTACTCATAACTCAACCTGGCATAGACTGATTCTGTGTTAGCAGCTGTGCCTTCTGTTAACTCCTGCCCTTAGTCATATAAAATTATTGCCTTATGCGGCACAAGGACCCAACATCACCTCACTGCTAATAGACTGTAAACTGTAAACTTTCCCCACATCCGCCTCAGAAAAATCAATTTGCCCTCAACATACAAAGTTATGTGTTTTATTGCAAGCAAAGTGCATAAATAGTTTGGTAAAAAAAAATTGTAAATCTTGTAATAGTTTGGGATGAGCTGACAACAGAAAAGGTGTCAGTTTAATTGAATTTATAATCTGCACAGTGAAAGACCTTTAAGTGTCTAGTTTCAACACTAACAAAGAAGCCTACCGCAGGCAGCCTGTGGCATTGTGGAAAACATCAGCATCAGCTAGGAGCTCGTCTTTTGGGTTCTCGCCTTCAAAAATACCCGAACTGGGCACAAGGACCGACTGGGTGAGGACAGATAAGGCTTCTCTGCAGAGGTGCTCCTTTAATAGGTCATGAGAGGAGAGGTTCCACAGAAGACCTGGGTGTGAGATAGAAATATACTTTTTAATTTAATAAGACATTTATCCCAATTTAGACTAATATCCACAGCCAGCCAATACAGCATGCATCTATATGAAGCATCTAAGCCCAATTATGCAGCAAATCATATCACCAAATCATATTTATGAAAAGTAAAATATGTGGTTTTGAACATCTGAGTTTGATGTAGCTAAATACCAACTAACCAGAAAGTTGCCGTCTGGTCTCCACATCACGGCTGTGCTTTAGTGCATTTAAAATAATGGTGACACCATCATTTTCCTTCACCTCAATCTTGATGTCATTGGTCTGGAAAACAACATTACGCAGGGCCCCAGCAGCATAGCGCTGTACTTCCTCGTTGTCGCTGCGAAGGAGCTGCAGGAGCTTTACAATCCCATGGAGATTGTACACCTGAAAACATGAGCTTATTATTCATTGACAGAATGTTTTATGCAGACTGACAAAATAACCTTGACTGATCATAACAGTCAGAGAAAGGTATTTGATAAATATTTACTACAGCTCTGTCTTTGATCACAGACGATATGAGTGGACTGTTATCACTTCCAAATCAAGCCAAATTAGATAACCTATTTTATTGTTTCGACTACACCCTGGCTAAATTTACCTCATCCAATGTGTACTTACAAGTGAGCACAGAGCAAACAAAAAGTCAGTCCCATTTAGAGCCAATGGCTCTAATTCAGTTTGAGTATTTCTATTTTATTTCTCTCTCTGATTCACTAAGAAAAATTGGGTTTCACATTTTTAAGTGCTAAACATTTTATTTTGTATATTTTGAATACCATTCTTTTAGCATCTGTGCTCTTGAAGCATTGATTTTGTATGTAGATGGTTGCAAGGATCAGACTTTCTTCATTATCCTGGGTCAACATGTTCACGGCTTTCTTTAACGTCATCTCCGGAGATTTGTTCTCTGACATCCTGTGTAAAAACCACAACCATTAATTAAAGAATGTACCATCCACAAATGTCTCAATCACATCAGGGCATATATTAAAGTGCTACATTTACAAAGTAAAGAATCCATCTTACAGTGTTGTGATAGTTTGTCTGTGTATCTGCTGACTGGGGAGTTCACCGTCCATCTGTATATCTCTGTCCACCTCCATGCTTGCAACTGAGGGTGGGTACGAGCTCATTCTGCGTAGCCCCCTGTGAAGCCTACTGAGCTGAGGAAACCTGGGCAGGTCTAGCTCATGCTGGATAGCACCTAGCACCATACCATTTTGTCCTTGTGTAGGACAATTATCCTGTTTGACAGCAGTTTGGTTTTGACTCCAGTGAGAAACATGGTCCCCACTTTGCTTAAGTGCTGCATGTGCAAAAACTGTCTGGAGAGCTGCTGTCTGTCTCACTGACCTCTGGCGGACGCTACAATGTCTAGACATAGATGCATGCAACTGTGTGCCACAAGGCACCTCTGAGAAAGCATAGCGCTGACACTTATCATAACCAAGTGAGTGGTCGGGCAGATAGCCCACCCTGTGAGACTGACTGGGTTCTGGGGGAGCGTACGTTGAATAAACACCCGGGTTACTAAAAGGTAAGCGACTGCGAGGTAACTCTGGGGATCCTGATGGCGAAACTTCCACTCTCCGGGATGGTCTCACAGAGTAAGATGAAAAAGGGCGGTTGAAAAAAACGATTCCATTTACCTGTAAAAATAAACAAGCACAGTTATTTTGCTGGTACTTAAATTCCTCTGGGCAATGGATAATGATTAACAATATAAAATGTCATTAAAAGGCCTTGTACTGTTAATGAATTATTGTGGAAATTTTGCCATTATAGGTTTATATTAAAGCATTTATGGATTTCTATGGAGCACAGAATCTGACAAAATAGAGCTAAATGTTGTTCAACTAACCCAAAATATATCGTAATGCATTCATAAAAAATTTAGGCAATTTGAATGGAATGTAAAAAGAAATGTGAAGCATTATACTTTTTATTTCACCACCATATCCACTGCTTTATAATTGGGCAGACCTCCTTCACTGATTGTGAACTTGCTTCCTTTGGTTCTAGTTTGCATAGTACATGTACAGAAATGCCATTAAAATTCCCATTTATGTCCCTCTATTAAAAAATATCTCTCTGCTTCTAGATGAAAAATGCCTCCATATGACACCAGTTGGATGAACATCAGGTCAGTTCACATTATGTCATTTTGTTGATCACACTATAGAGTTTGTAATCATAGTCAACTTCCTTTTCCAGAGTTCTCCCAGAGGACATTATCTGAACTCCTAATGATAAAAAAAATCCTCCAGATGATGTCATCTGGAGGAGTTTTTCAGCTAGAACCAGAATAATACTTTAATATAGAGAGGTCAGAGGAACGTTTAAAAGCATTGATGTACATTTATTGCATTTTTTTGAGCGTGGTTAAACTGAAACTTACTACATTTTATTAAATTGTAACTTTTTCAGTGTCAGGACTTCATACACCAACAGTTAAATCATAACATCATATTAATGGGCTTGAAGGCTCTGAACATAGAGCAGCTGCAGCTTATTTGACTACATTCAAATAGTTCTGTATAATACTAAAAGTGCCCAAAGATATAACTAGTTCCTTTATATGATCAGAAACACGTTACAAAGAGGTCCCTAAACACATTAAATATTTAACTGACTGCAGGTGGTGGATTGCTTACTAAACAGGTCAGATCTCTTTTAGCTTGGAAAACTACCAACTAACCTGTCTGAAAGACTTTCTAAGTTACTTGTTACTAATTTGCATTTGTGCATGCATGACCATTGTAACAGAGGTAATAGACGTCCCTTACTTTCATGTATGGTGATGATCCATCTATAGCGTCAAAGCTCTTTGCTTTGAGCTTTTCTAATCGGACATTGCCTGAAAAACGATGAAAAGGTTTTGTTAGTGTTCAGTTTCTTTGCAACGTGATTCTCTAAACACATGACAAATCTTCCTCATTCCATCAATGCCAACCTGACTAGCTGAGCTAAGACAGTACAGGACACACTCACAGCGCCTTCAGTCAGTACAATGGAAACAATAGTTCCTCTTCCTTTGCATAGTGAGGGAGTGACAAGCGTGAGAGCTCTGGGTGGCCAGTCAGGTGAATTAAAACAAAAATCCTTTTTACACTAACTCTAATCTAGAAATGTTCATTAATTTTACTTCTTACATGGTATAACCTATGTAATTATATAAAACAACAAGCCAATTAGTGGTGACATATTTTTGTACAGTGAAATGTATTATGTATTTGTATGTTTTTATGTTTGTATATTTATATGTATGGGTTTTATTTGGTCGATAACTGCCTGTAGCTGACTAATCCATATGTCTATTTAGGTTACCAATGCACGGCAGATAAGATAGCAATATCCTGGACAACAGGGGAGTGGATAAGATAAAAAATTCAACCTCAGTTAACTTTCACTTCAATTACTACAGGTTACATGTCTGTGTTTAGTCGAAGTAACAGTAGACCTTTGGTAAGCTACAATTAAAAGCATACTCTCAGGATACAGAAAGCCACTTGATCACAAGATCAATCATAAATATATTGTTATATTGCTCAATTTTAGATAATGCCTTTTTTTAGTAAAATTACTGGACAGTGTCAGCTCTTCATACTTCTGAAAGCTGATATATTGCCTAAAAATAACTAAAAGGTTCATATAGTGGACAAAAATCACTCTTTGTTCAATCTACCTTGTGTTGAACATAAAACGTGAGACTGAGGAGGAAGACATGTGTATAACCATAAAGGTCCCCAGAGTCCACCCCCCCTCTCAGTAATACAGACAGAAGTGAAAAATAATCTTCAGGTGGACCAAATCTGTCAAATAGGAGCAGTCTGATGTGCATCTTGCAAAATAATTGATATCCTGTGGTGTGTAAGCTGGGCCATGCATTAATCATAGAAAGAAACCGTGAAATTTTACCATTTGACACGGTCTCTCTTGATTTCTGAGCCAGTTTGAGCTTAACTTGCTGGCGAACACGAAGGCTCCGGTCGTTTGATCCACGAGTAGTTGAAGCTCCCGCACTCAGTTCAGCCGGCAGAGCCAGGCTAGTGTCATCCCGCACAAAGGGGCCTTCCGCAGGTAAAGCTGATTTTAAAAACTTCTCTTCCATGTTGGACCAGCGAAAGCTCACGGAGAGTCTATGTCGGTGGTTTCATTGAAGTAGAGTGGAACTATCTCTAGAGTATTAGTGCTGCTTTGTTACCTCTCTGATCGCTCAGGTGGGTCCGACGTCCTGTTGCTGCTGGGGAGGTGGGCGGGGCTAGAGGTGACACGCCTGAGGTGTCAGGTGTCGCTGCTGAGTGGTGTGTGTTAACTTTTGCTACAATTCAGTGCATTTATGTAGTTCTTTAGTTAGTTAGTTTCTGCTGGCTTATGGTCTACTTCTACTACACTATGGAGAAATATCAAAGTCTGTTGACATGGAATTTCACTTTTAAAATAAAAATTATTTTACATACATTCATAAAATTATGATTTATCAGTATCAATATCAAAGTTTGCTTACCTGCAGAGTCAGTTAGCAATAGCCAATTAGCTTTGGACAAAAACAGTTGGGAATGCTTAAAAATTCTAATTTTACAAAAATTAAAAAAACGTTATCGACCATCACCTTGAAAGCACTTTAATTATTGTAAACATTTATTTTCTTCTATAGCCTAATTCAGAGAGAATTGGTCTGTACAACCCAATATAACCAGCATAAAACAACAATAAACAGCTGATACTTTGGTCTTTGTGGATTAAACAACTGGTCTAGTTTAGATGTGCTGGTGGGCAGATTTTGTTGACCTCTTCTTCCTCTTACAGTCCTTTAGCTAAGCTAAGCCTCAGCTAAGCCTCAGCTGCCTTCAGTTTTATAGCTATAAGAGCAAAATGTCAAAAGTAGCTCCACCTTGACCAGGTAATAAAACAATTTGCTACATAAAATTTAAAAAATCTCTAGTGTCGTATGATTTTGGAAGCAGGACTTTTTCTTATTACATTGTGGTATCGCTACTTTTACGATGTCACATGAGAATGTTAGTCTGGCTGAGCCATTTACCAAACTCCACCACTGCACCGCTCTCTTTGGCTTGAGTTGTAAGGGGATACCGCTTCCAGGCACAAGAGACGTGCCCCGCCAGGTGTTTTATTCCTTGGTAAAACAGTGTTTACACAAGCTGTGAGTTGCAATTAAACAAATCTTTATAGCAACCAGATCTTTTATGATTTGATTCAAGTGCTACTGATACCAGGCTGCAGGCAGCTGCTCGAGGCGTTTTTCCCGTGATGAGAACAATTTGAATCTTTTAAATATTTTAAAGGATAACAGCACTTTTTTAAAGTATATTTTAAAAGAATAGTCGCCACCCATATGAACACTGATAAAGCTTTTGCCTTATGTCATCCAGCTAATACAGGCTGGATTCCATAAGTCAGCAGTGGTGTCCAAAAGCGGCTTCTTTCAGCCTTCATAATTCATCACATTATCTATCAAAGTTGTTTAGTGTGAAAGCACACTTTTGTGAATTGCAACTCCTTTGGAAACTGACTACTGTGTTAAGACAGACTTGAAAACTTGACACCTATTATTTTACATATTATAATTTATTATTATAATGTTATTTCCAAACAGAGTTCGACTACTAGGAAAATCTGTCCCGAAGACTCAGTCATTATATTTATGGTATTTATTTACATAAAATGCAGATTTAGCTCAGCCATATAGGAATAATAAGTGTATTAGGGGCCTTCAGGGGAGCCCTGCATCAGTGTTTGGTCCTGGATTAAAAATTTATTTTTTATGCTGCTGTAATTTCATATTGTGCAAATTCTCTAACCCAGAATTGTCAGCCAGTAAATGTTTAACCTTACATTTGCTAATCCCTGCTGAGAATGTGGGATGGGGTGTGAAGAGGTGCACATTTTTACCCTGGGGTAAAAAAGTTACCTCCAAATCTTATAATACCATAAACCGGATGTTGTCTTAAAATGAAAAATCAATTACAGTTCAAATGTTTTTCCCCTTTAATTAAATCTTTTCTCAAAACAATCTTTCCATTCCAGTTCTTCAAATCTGCATCACAATAAATGTTTCTGCGCATAATATTCATCAACAACGATGCTAAGTTTTTAATTTGATTAAAATATCCCAGACACATCCATGTGGCATTAGGGATGTTCAGCAAACAGTCAAGCTGTCCAGATCCACAAAATTAGTCATTTAGTCGATGCTTTTCTCTAGGCTGTCTTACATTTCTGTACTTGAACACATACATTTGCACTGAGAAGGATTCTGATCCTTTATGTCATACTCTACACATAACAGGACCAGGAGGGTGGTGTTTCAGGGCTCACCATCGGGATATTAAGACATAAAACATCAGGAGTTCTGAGTATCATTTAAATGTATGGTAATTCTGATCGCAGTCTGAGATAGTCCTACATGCTCCATTACATTTTAAAGGAATAAATGGAGAAGAGTAAGCACCTAGTAATGATTTAAACAATGGAGGATGCAGTTCATCTCTAAAAACACACACTTATACTTTGACATTACAATTTTGTATAATGCCAAGATGTTTTCCATCTGCATACAAAGACATTTTTGATTTGGCACATATTTTATGTTCATCAGCGCACAATATACACTTACATACACATACTCAGGAGATGAAATGGTCAGGGTCTTTAATTTACCCATCAATCACGGCTGAATTTATGATAGTGTATATAAGACTTTGTAATGGAGTGAAGGCAAAGCATAGTTTTTATAATGAGATAAATCTGTTCTGCATGGGAAGTTTTAAAATGTGAGATGGTTTGACTCCTACAAAACAAGTTAATTACAAGTAGCCTCCAACCCACTTCCTTATCATTACAGTCCTGCCTTCATGGTGATAAGTTGCAGTTTGTTTACTTATTTGAAAAACACACATTTTATCATTTATATTAATATTAATTTTCAAATGTGTCTTTTTAGCTGACCAAAACCGACAAGTTAACTACATGCTATATTTTATTTTTGTATAAAAAGAAAAAAACTAAGTTCTTTATCAAACACCTAGAATGGATGCATTTTATTTAGTCAATCAATTTTTCTGCTCTCCTACAGTAAGAGAACTTATTCTGAAAAGTAACTTATTAAGCTCAACCTAAGGGCTTTAACCAAATGTTTTTAAATTTATTAATTCAACCAAAATCTCTATTTTACACTAAAACACAAACCAACCAACCGTTATATCCTAAAGCTGTGGCATATTTTCACTAGTACAAAAATGATGTACTGTGCATATTTAGTGGGCTTTTCTACATATTCTCCTGCCATTTGTACATTGTTAAAAATATACAAAATATTAAGAGCATTTATACATGTTCATTCAGGTTAAAAACCCATTTTCGGTGATCCTCTTAAAGTTATTTACAAATCTGTGTTACTAGTTATCATTCAGCTGTCGACACAGGATTGAGTGGGTGTCTGTTTTCAGTGAGAACTGATAAATAAGGAGAATAATTAATAATTTGAAAGGTGGCATTTCACCAGAGAATGAGACATTTTGTAGATAGCTATGTTTACAATTCCGTTAGGGTTTTTTTAATTAGCATTTTTAGGGGGGTATTTTTTCCATTAATTGAGAATCCTGAAATGCAACAGGGCCCTGATGTTTTTGAACCATAGATCCATTTTACATCGTCTTAAACCACAAAATCCCAAAATACAAATTTTTAAAAGATGTTAATAAAAAGGAAAAAAAAACATTGCTTCGGAATTCTTTAAAACAGTTAAAATTTAAAAAAGAAATCATATTGTACATAGCAATTCTGTAATTTAGCGATAGTTTTACCAGATTCCCTTTCAGTACCACGAGATACAATAAAACTGCTGTTTAACCAAAGAGCAGGCAATCACCATCACTTTTCATTAAAGGCAAATTATATTAATGTCATAAGGAAATCCATTGACCTGAAAAACTCAACTGACCCCAATCATTGTTCAAGGCAGCACATAATACCTATGGCAAAGCTTTACTTTGCTCCATTAAAAACTTTCACTTTGACAACATGAGAAACACCAAGTGCTTATGAAAAGTATGTAGCTTTACACAACAGACCAGTTTGTCAGATGAGTCAAGGTTAGATGACTCCTGGAAACGTTGGTTGATGTTTAACTATAAAACACTGTAGTATTGTGTCACAGGATGCTGAAAAGCATGATGACTCAGATCCAGTTTTTAGTTTACTGAGGTAGTAACTCACTGACAGCTTTTATCGTGTTTGTTCTCCAGTTCTTGTATTTGTTAATACAAACAGAGTATGTTCACTTTTAGTTTAACGTCAGCATCTATTGTTTTTTAAAAATCATTTTTTAGGAGCAGATTTAATAATTTTTGTCCAATTCGACTAAAAAGTTATTAATAATTACATGGTATAAATAAAATCCTGCATCACATTAAAAATGAAACAGAGAAACCCATCTCTTGACAGGTGTCTTTTGTAAAGTTATATCCATGTAGTATAATATGAGATTTGCTGGGTAGATGAAGTTTTAGGACTAGAAACATTCTTCTCGTGGATATACTTTGGGCTCAATTGCCCTTTTATTGACTAGAAAGAATATCTATTCAACTAAACGCAAATAGAAATGACCATTACTGAAGTAAAATAACCCAAATGCAACATTCATACAAAGTTTCTGTAAGGCAATCCTTCACCAGGTTGTTCAAACCAGCAGAGTTTACAGCTTCTTCATTCCTAAACATCAGCTCACCCGTCTGTTGTTTGCCAGAAAAAGAAAAAGGTTTTTGAGTCAGCCATATCCATAAAGATGTACGCTTTATCAGCTTCTCCTGCTCAGTCACGTAGTCTTTAACACAGTTCTGGTGATGGCTTTGGTCTGTCCTGCAGCTAAGACTATTATACAAATATGAGAACTGAAAGTCTCAAGAGTCATTAAATTCATGCAAGGCTGTACAGACTTTCAGCAAACTGTCCATGCTGGACAGGACTAAAGGTTTGGGTGCAGTTCTATCTGCAAGAGGAGCCCAACACATTCCCCGTCAGGGATGAGGTGGCGGTAGCGCTGTAATGGGGGTAGTTGTCATTTGGTGGTGGGCTAGGGAGAATGGAGTTTCCGTTTGTAGGGGAGCAGCTGAGCTGGAGCTTCCGCAGGTACTCTGCGTGGACAGGTTTGTGGCTCTGCAGCACTTTGATGGCCTCCTCCACTGTAAACCACTCCCGCTTACGGCCTGCAGGGGGAGACAGAGATCAAAGCATGAGTTCCCACATATGATGCAACAATAGCATACTGTAACATATAAATTCTCAATTTTGTATTATGCAGAATATAATAAAAAAAAATAAAGCTAAAAGCAAAGAGACTAGATGCTTATTTCCTTATTATTTCCAGTTGGATTTTAAATCTTATAAAAGCTATTACTTGCGCACTTAGCATTATGCTTAGCATCAATATATTGCTTTCTCTTAACTGAAAAGATAAGTGCCATTTCACTGTAAAAAGTGATATTCAAAAGTATACTGTAACGTAGAACTGGAATATTTTGTAGCTCAGGGGGCAGTATGCATTTCACTGTTATTAAAGCAAAGAAGGACTAATGTTTCACCTGCAGTCAAACAACATTATTATTATTATTAGAATAATGTGTTTTTGCTTGTAGCCATTTGCCAGGGTTTTTATAGAAGTACTTAATAAAGGACATTTAAACAGAGTTAAGTATGAAAGAGACAGGACCTGTTTTGTCGACTCCTTCATTACTAAGAATTTATGCAGTGCAGCAGCTGGAGGAAGCTCTCCACTAACCACCTACAATAATATAAGATCCAGGCTACAGACATCTGTTATATGTTGTGGTGAAGAGCCACTGGAGCTCAGATCAATGGCCTAGATTTATTTCTGTCTGCTGTCACTACAAACCCATAAAGTCTCCATGCAGAACGGTGGCCTCCACATACATAAAGTACACAGTATTTTGTAAACCAGTCCCAAACAGAGCACAGAAACCACAGCAGCCACACATGCAAACATTCATGAGAAGGTGAAGAGAAACTGTACCTATGTTGACAGAGTCTTCCCAGGCCTCCAGGGTTTCTGTCACAGTCAACACATACACATACGTCCGGTGCTTTCGGTCTTGGTTTTGCTTTAGCAATCAGAAGGAGAGTAAATTTAGTATTTGATAAAACTACAAAACCATGAATACACGCTAATTCAACAGCCTCTGTTTCAGGACTGTTGTCATTTTTGCATTTGTGTCAGTTGGCAATTTAACTAATTTATGTGCTTGTGAAAATTAAATTATCATTACAGCATTGCATGCTAAATAAATACAATACTTTTGCAATACACTACACATTACTTGTGTGACAGGCTTACCTCAAATACACCAAGTAGGCGTCCTAGCTTACCCTTCACGCCAGCCTGAGGAAGAAATGAAGAGAAAACATTTTCTCCATTTGACTGTACAGCAAAATCGGCCATAATGATAAATAGGTGGAAATCCATTGAAAAACAGCATCAAAACCACAGAGTGTGCGCTTTCCCAAAACAATGAATATTGCTCATGATGTTTAAAAGTTTTAAAAAAACGCCATGTCCACCTCTTTGAGCTGAACTTAACTGTTACCCTCTGAGACATTCTGAAATAGATGTGCTTGACAAATACTTACTTACACATGAAAATGTTCAGGAAATGTGTCCAGACTGAGATATTTTTAAAGTTCATTTCTGTACTCTGTGCCCCTCACAGTTTCGAAGGAACTGTCTGCTGAGCTCCAACTGTTGTGTCTCTAACGACATCTATATGGAACCATGAAGTATTTAAGACTCGTTTCATGATGTAAAGTCTTCAAAATAATTTTGTAGTTCCTCAAAAACAAGCACCATTTGTAGTTTTTATTAATTTCCCTTTATCTCTAAAGACCCTGGAATAAATCCTAAAAAGGGTTTTATTGCAAAAAGTGATTATGTCTCTTTAATGACAACAAACATGTGTTTTATTAATTCAGATGTGCTTTACAGGATTCAAATTACTGTCAAACATATGACATCTGTCCTTTCCGCTGCTCAGCATACTTCACCAATGTCACTTTGCAACTCTGAGACATCTCACTAGCTGGACTGCAGGGTCTGGAAATGCACAGGAATCCAGCGAAGGGCCAAGTTTAGACCTCTGATGAACACAAGATTCTCAACTGGTGCTACCGGTGGAATGCCACCGGCTCCCCGGCTCCCAAGACACTGGCTTTGTGAAGCTTTAATATTCTCACTCTTCTCTACAGTAGTATACTGAAGCACCCACACAACTAATTTCGAGCCCTTTTTCCTTTCTTTCTTCTTTAAAACAGAAAACAAACACTGGCAATGGCAGGAGAGAGTCGATGTAAACTCCAGTGAGGGATAGATGAGTATTTTGCAAGATTTTGAACAAAGACTAGCAGACTAGAAATATTTTTCTCTAGCTAAAGCGTGTGAACACAAAAATCCAAGATATATCACACCACCCTTCAAAATCATGAGTTTTCAGCAAAAACTGAAATTAAAAAAACAATTTGAATACATTTATTTACCTCCTCAAATACCTCTCGCACAGCGGCGCCACACGGCTCCTCCTCTGGCTCCATCCCCCCTCCGGGGACGATCCATTGGTCTGGATGTCGACTGCTGCTGACCAGCAGAACCTGTCAACAACACAACTTTAGGAAAATATAGAGCAGGTGGTTTTTTACTTAATACTACTAGGACATTCTTCTGCCTCTCAATAGTTAATTTATATTTAAGTCCTCTTTTTATTGGCTTTGATTTTACATACGACACAAACCTTTTGTACTCGGGGCTGAGGACAGACATAATTGCCTTTGCTTTTGCTTTTGCTACTTACTCTTTGTTGTTGCTTAATGACTGCTAACTACCAAAGCCCCCAACAAGTCCCATAAAACATTTACTTCTGACAAATATACAATCTACTGAGTGAATTTAAAAGTATGATCATAAAATAGTTGTTAGGTTATTGTACTGAAACATATCACATACAAACAATTTGTAGCAGTGTTATGAGGCACAGAAAAGTTAGCTTACTAAACAGATAGTGCATTAATTCCAGAAACTTGAATCAAAGCCAGTGTCAAACCAGTTCCTTCACAACATGAAGCCAGCACATAATGAATGCAAAGCTAGGCATGAGTCACTCAGATTCTATCAGTGATCCCTCGCAAACCCTGTGATGGTTTAAATTACACTACAGTTGCAGTGTGCTCTGATATGCACAGACCAGATGCTTCTGTGTCTGTGGTTCCTGACAGCATGCAGTAAGTGACCACAATGGACACAAGTGCACCTGCTTTAAACATTATCACATATGAATGGAGCAATTCAATCTGGGACAGGACATGTCATAATAATACCAACAGCCCATATAAGAAAAACAACAGAATTCATTATGGCCTCTCGTGTGATTTGTTTCTCAATTTCATTTACCATTTTTTTCAGACACAAACATACAAGTAGCTATTGCACTATATGAGCAAATTTGTTCTGTATAGTTTTGTCATGCCAGAAATGATCCTCTAATAAACACCAAGCAGGGAATGTAAAGATACATGCATCTCAGAGAAATGTGTGTTAAGCAGCTCGTGCAACAGATGGTGGCATCTACCTGTGCCACCAATCTAATCATTATATCCTGTAATCTGCCACAGGAGTCAGTCTGTCACTTAATCCTAACTCAGTTTTTGTATATCTTTCCTTCTAAGGGGATTGTGGCTGCAACAAGGGTCAAACAGATTGGATGGCATGTGCTTGCTGTGTTAACAGTGAGCAATGTCTCCTGCTGTCTTCCTCACGTGCCACAACTCACCCAAAGCAGCCACCTGCTTTAATCCAGACAATACAGGTCAGGTTGGAGGGCGGGAGGAGCTGCACAGTACAAATATCAAGTATAAAGATGAGGATTAAGTGTGTGCGCACATTTAATAAACGTCTCCTGCAGATGAAAAGATTTTTTTTAAAAGGCAGCAGGTGTTGATGCCCTTCAACAGGTGCATGACTTCTATGGTGTACAGTAAATGACATGCTAAGAGAAGAGACATTTACAGTAACGGTACTAGTGCAGAATATGACTATCATGTGTATCATATCATGTTTTTTTGTTGTTGTTTTTTTTGTTTTTTTTATGTAGCTGTAAGACTGCTCCTTTCCACAGTTCTCACTGTGTTGGTGTCTTTGTGTTGGGTTGCAGCCAGCGAAGGCTTAAAGGGGATCACTGGTGTAAACGTGTCCAAAGCCAAGTGTGAGATGTATACAAAACAAAATTCACAGTGCTTTTGGGGCTGCAAGGATAAAGCAGACTTCTGCTCTGCTCTGCCATTTTCATCTTTTTTGTTGGAAGAACAAATCTGCGTTTTCCGACACCAGTTATAAAAAACAATCATCCATAAACTGAAATTCAACAATTAACTATAACGATCAGCCACAACATTAACACTTGTGGAGGACAAGGGTCAGCATGGGTACTCTGAGCAGTCTGCAGCTACACAGCCTCATACACAGCAAAATGTGATACTCTGTCTGCAGAGGTGGTAGAAGTACACAAACTGTAAATAAACTGTAAATATTGGCCTAAAAACATTTTCCACTACAAACACCACTTCAGATCTACATTTTACTTAAAGTACAAAAGTAAAAGCACTCCACTCGAACAACATATTATACAATACTGATCATTGTAATTACGATAAAACATGTACAGTAATTACTATAAAGAAGGGTCAAAGATCACAGTTGGTAAAGGTGGAGCAGATGTTTACCACCCACAAAGATACATCATCAAAAAATGAAAATACTTTTGTAAAAACTGATCACTCATCAGTGTATATGCGTTAATGACTTCAAATATACCACCACAGCAAAGTTTAAGTCATTTATACAAGTTAAACATTTATCCATTGGTTTTGACTATGTCAATCTTTTTTTTTTTATTTCTACACTTTTAGCTATTTAAAGGTTTAATCCACCACTTTGCACCATATTTACTGTATATACAGGACTTGAGTCTATGAAACTTTTCGTAAGTCCTGACAAAAGGAAAATTCAGAATTACCTTAAAACCTATAGGCTACAGCTGAAAGTGTGAGAAAACACCAAAACTAAATATGTCAATCTGTCATGATATATAGGTCAGCTGACAGCTGAAGTTGTAGCACAGAAAGCCACCTATTTTTGGAAAGGGGGGGTAGGGTGAAGTAGAAACCCCAAACTACCCTGTATTCCCCAGTGAAATTTACTGTTTTGGAACACATAACACTTCGAAGGAACCAGCAACATACTGTAAATCTCATCTCCATATTGAAATAAAATTGTTGATAAATGTGAGAAACATATCGCATTAGTTGACCTTTCTGTTCTTCAAAAACAATACAAAGTTATACAAGCCTCAAATCCTTTAATTCCTACAATACATGCAATAACAAAAAGCTGGATTGTAAGTGACATAGGAAAAAACAAATGTCATGGTTTAATTGTTAACATTTCTAAATGTGAGGTAAAAATAGTGCCACTGGAAATTAAAACACAGGCCATGACAGCAAGGTCTCTGTCACACTCAGGGACAGCGAGGAATATTCTGGGAGACATAAACACCTCCTTGTCTCTGAGGAGGAACGCCTGTAGCTGTCAAATAAAGAAGGCCCCAAATGCCAGGGCGGGTGCCAGGAGGAGAAAATGATGGAAGATACTGAGGTGCAGAGGCAGAATCAATAATGCTAAGGCAGTAATAATTCCCTGTATTATGCAGGAAATCAACAAATATGAGGAGTTTGATCTGTTTTGGTTTTACATTACAATGTAATATATAGCGCTTTGGAAAAAAGTGCTATATAAGCAACTATTTACAATGGTGCAAGCACACTTAAGAATTTACCAGGACATACCTTGGCCTTGCCTCCCTATGCTTGACATTAATTGGTTTGTGTGGTTGGTGTGCATCTGATGTTGGTGTGTGCTCGGTGGGCAGCATTTTCCTTTCAATTGTTGGATAGATTCATTTTGTTGCCAGTAGATTGGCTATAGCATTATGACTGATACGTTTCTGTAATTAAGTATCTCATGTCTTCCTCTCCTCGAGGGATCCCACAGGTCATATTCAATTCTGTTCAGGTCCTTTAATTCTTCTACTGTTTAAGACTGCCTCACCTAATTGGTGCAGAGATCCGAAACATTAAAAAACTGTTTCAATGCTAGAAAAATTAAAAGAACAAACATGGTTCAATCGCATCCAGTCTGAGACCCCAATCTGGTTATTTGGTTCAAACCAATACACCTTTCACACCTGCTATTTTGATTCATTCAAAAATGAAAAGGCTGAAGGTTGAGATTAAACAGAGTAGGCGTGAAAACGCCTTAAAATTATCTGTAAAGCTGAATCACGCTTCAAACTTGAGTAAATTCTCTGCAATTTGATGAACCACTTCATATAGGTGGTAGAGGGGGGTCAACCAGTGGTCCCTGGTGGTCAATGATGATATTACAGGTAGTCCCAGACTATACACTCAACAACTGTAGAAACAACATTTCTTTCTTATTTCCATTAAATTATGAGAATGTTTTTATGTTCCTTATGTCATTATCCCAAATTTTAAGGGCAAGCTGTTGTAAACCTTTTTGCCAAATTAATGAAAACCATAAAAACATGCTGAAAACTGAAAACCGGTTCCCAGAACCTATGATATGACCTGAAATGTTAGTTCTGTGAACCTTTTCAACCCTAATTAATATAAAATATTGATTTTACAGCCACTTTACTTTTGACTACAACTGGATAATGCCTGAGCATCAACCAGGTGAGAAAATTGTCGTTTCATAGAAGTTGATAAACGGCTTCTGTGAACTAATTTCATCACGTGACTTTGAATGTGCACTTCACAGTACCCAGAAAGAATATTTTAGAACATTTGAATAGAACAATTGATATGTTTTTAAAAAAAACAAAAAAAACACTTGGACTAATGATGATTTCTCCAACTTGTCACTGCCTTATTATGATACTAAAAATAATAAAATAATTAATAGTAAAAGCAGCTCACAAGCTGTGTGGCCCTGCTCAGTTATGACTGCTCTGCACGGTCAGGTTCCCACTTTCTCCTGTTGGGCTTTTAATTGCTGTCATAAAGAACCTTTCCCTGAGGGCTCAGCTTTCTGCTTTCTCCTCGAAAACAAAATGGTCCAGCAGCATATACAGCTCTTATTTCAGCATAGCTGCGTTTCCTGTATCTAGGAACTGACTGTGTGTGTGTGTGTGTGAGGGACGTGTGTTTAAGAAATATTTGATAATACAAAGGTCTTTATCTCCAGCTCCAGCTATTTTCTCCAAAAACTGGTCAAGACCAGATTGATCATGACCAGATCAGTTCTTTAACTTCAAGCTTGGTTAACCCCGTGACGTGCCTGAAAACTACAAGAGTGTCTGTCACACCTACACACTCCTGCTGTCACAATATTCTCAGAATGTTCTTTTCCTGTAATTACAGGTTATAAGAATTGAATCACAGTGTACAAACCAGTTCCTTGAAATACAGGAAGGTGTCAAGTACACTTCAGACATAACTATGACATAACCTCTGCACATGTGTAATTGGTGTATATGATTGTGTCTGTAAAGCTTCTGTGTGTTGTATAGTCAAACAGAGGGCCAAGCCAGGGCACTCTGTGCCTGTCTAAGGACACCACGCTGGATAATTTTCACTGTAGATTGTGTAACCATTTGTTTATGCCACGCTCAAAGACAAGGCTAAATTTAGACATGCATGAATATGCCACAATAACAGAGATATGTCCCTCAGTTTTGGACCTACAGTCAGGTTTGTAAGTATTAATACAGAGACCGAATTTTTATATTGCTGACTCTATGTGATCGCAGAGGATCTGAAATCAAACAATCAAGATGTGCTTAAAGTGTACACCGTAAGCTTTGAATTAAAGTTTTTTTTAACTACTATATAAACAATTTTTTACACAGTTTTGAATTTTAACGTATAAGAAGTAAGTGTTTGAATTAATATGATCAGTTGCACATCCTTTGTTGTCAATAAAGAAAGGTAGAATAAAAGAGCTATTAATTTTGTCAGCTCTATAAGAAATGGGTCTCAGTTTTTTTTATTTTTTTTTGGGGGGGGGGGTTCCTGTTTATATAGGTTTGATGCACTGTATGTAAAAATCCAAAAAGTGTTACCCAAGACAACCGTCACAAAACTCAACAATTAGAAAGTAGCTCAGAAGTTCATGTAATAGCTTAATATATTGGTAATATTATAGCTTATGTATTTTTAACAAGCTTTGGGTTGGAAAACGGCTATGGAAATCCCTTCTGAATAGGTCTACTGTATTGCATATCAAGGCGAAGTGTCTTTTTAAGGCACAACAATACAAGTCTGTCAGCTCACATCCATTATTTACTGAGTGAAGGCTCCTTTAAATCCTCATCCTCGGGATTTCTACGCAGCTGCTCGCTCCAGGCCGGCGGGATGCAGCACAGTCATGAATGCTCGCTGCCTATTCATGGAGGCTGACCCTGTCGGGGAAATTTGACGGACATGTTTAGTAAGAGATGTGCGCCACATAATCTTAGAAGCTCACCCAACACGGGCCGGTGTTAAAGCCGCTATTATAAGAAACGTGCGACAGAGCGCCTCGCCCCCTGTGTGTTAGGTGCTTCAAGCTAGCAGGAAGCTAACCGGAAGCAGAACAAATGAGCCTTCAAATTAAGAGTTGTGTGTCAGGCGAATGTTGAGTTTTCAAGGAGTGATCTCAGACGGGGACTTTATTTAGAAAGTCGCGACCGTTAGCCGTGTGTTGCTAGTCCAAGTTACCTCGACAACTGTCATTTTTTGTCTTTTCCTCCTCGTCCAAACTAGCCCAAACTGGATGGCCCGAGGCGCATCGGCAATTACAACAGCAACTGTCACAGCACGAAAACACAAACTGACAGAAGCTGAAGGACAGTGTGTAAAATGTGGCCAGAAATCAAACACCATGTGAATTATTAAAGGATGTTGTTGGTATTACTAAAAATTGACGCTGTGCAGACTGAATGACTGGGTGCAGGCAGGGGATGACTAGGCCACAAAGTCATGTACAACCGCTGTGTGTGTGGTTGTAAATAACGCTACACTGCGGGGTTTCTTACCTCCTCCTCACGCTCATTCTTAAAGCACAGACATGCTGCTCGTTTCTTGAAGCCCTCGCCATCGTATGTCCTGGTCTGGTTAGGTTTGAGTTTCATCCTGGTTTTACCTTCAGATAGAACCGGCAAAAGCAGAGGGAGGTGCGACGAGTTAACGACGGAGCTGCCACATCGTTGCTGCTCTCTGCATCCGACGGTCTGAGGATGAGGTGGAGTTGGGGGTGGGTGGGGGGGGAGTTGCTGCTGGAGAGCCCCCAAGTTGCCCGTCAGATCCTCCTTGGATTTGCGTTTTCCTCAGAAAGCCAGTGCGTCTGGAAAAATATGTGCAAGTCCAAGCTCCAGATGCTGCCTGCGATTTTCTGTCGGTGGTGTGTGTATGTGCAGTCCCGCAGGCAGAGATCTTAAGTAGACTACAGCCTACACAGCACAGCCCTCCTCTGGATCCATTTGCGCATGGCGGCTGACTCGGTACAATGAACGGGCGAGAGTGGAGTTTAGCATATCTGGATCCTCCTCTGAGGCAGGAATCAGCGCATTGGACGGACCGGCCTCAGTGGGTGGGACCACTGCTTTGGTCAAAACCGTGTTTAAGAAACCAGCTTGCGCTAATTCCACCACTCTAGTGCTGCAGTGATTGGGGCTCTTAGGGCCAATTCGACAGCTAGACCTGTGCTGCATGTCCACTAGCTATTGGAGAGAATGAACGTATCAATTAGCACTTTTGTGTGTTAGGCAATACACACAACATACTTGCCTGTTAAAATCAAACGTTGTATATTCATAATCCTACTGTTGTACTGTGTATAGACAGCTCAAAATGTGATGCTACAACAACTACTATATTAATCCCTTTACTGATTTTTTTATACTCCTAAACTCTTAGTACTTATGTATAATAAACTGTTATCACTGTTGATCCTTTTCCCACTGCATCTTTTTTACTGGCACCAGTTGTACATACTGTTCAATCTTTAATTGTCATTTTTATGTTTTTTCCATATTCATAAAATTCTTCATGGAATTTTGGTACACTTTACTTCCCAACATGAATGTTTTTATATAGTTTCAGAGTCTTCCCCACTCTAACAGAATTTATTTATTTTTTGTTTGTGAAACTTTTTTAAATTTGTATAAATTTATAACAAATGTATATATAACTTAATGTCCACTATAGCCTTGATTGTTTTTGTTTTTGTTTTTTGGTGCATACAGTACAAAACCTGCAAATTTAATAAAACTATTTTAAAAATGACAATTATTATTAGTAAAAATGTGCTTCTCACTGTGAGTCCCAGGTTTATTGTGGCCAATGTAAAGGGGAACAAAAAGCAGGGCAAATAAAGTTTGGAGTAAAAATCATTTTTCAAAATACAACAATATATATATAGTTTCTGGATGAAGAACACAAATGAACATTGTGCATTTTAGTCTGATTGTTAAAGTTTTCATAACATCTCACTGTATCTGGTCCCTCACAAATAACAAATTCGCCATAATATGTATGAATATGAGTGATTTTCGAATTATGTCTATCTGCTACAGTCTCAGAGTCTTGTTCCTGGTTTCCTATTTTGACAAAATGTGCACAGGATCACGTACTAATCTTTCATAGTTCATAGCGCAGTCACATTGAATCCACTGTGTTGAGAAATCAAACACAACTCCCATTTTTTTAGGAATTTACATCATAACTGAGGTCATTTTCTGGTCCAATCAGCATGAAAACAGGGGAATGGGTATTTACACAATCATTAAAGCACATGTTCAAAAGTATTTTGACTAAAGTATTTGTTAGTATTAGTTTTGTTAAAGTTTATGTGTTTAAACTTGAGGTCAGAGGTCATCATGTTGTAATACACCTGATAGAGGTGGAGTTGTAAATGTGAATAAGAGCCACTCATCACTGCTCCTCCTGACACAACACAAAAAGTAAGATCAAATCACTTCTGCTGAGACACTCCAATGATTCATGTTAAATCATGTTTTTATAATATCACTTGTTGCTGCCACAGGATAGCCAAATAATCAGCGGATAATAAAATTACTATTTAACGGTGAGTAGTGTGTAGCATGTGATGATGTCACATCTATGTCCAGGTACTTTAACATCTTTCTTCACCCTCAATTCACCTTTGATCTGCAGGCTTCGCATGTCGCAACTTCCCAGATAACAGCAAGTGGCCTCTAGGAGACACAAAAACTGATCATAGAATGAGATTGACCAAAGCTGGTCAAAGAGTGGGACAATCCACTCATTTGTGAACGTAAACAAGTCTTGTTGCTGGTAATTCTTTATCTTCTGGGACTATACACCTTTGGGGGGTCGTAAATAACATTCCACAAAAACATTTCAACACATGTATTATTGTTCTGAATTGTCCATTGTTGTCTTATTGTGAAGTCTTCCTGCAGAACACCTCCAATAATTACGTTGTTTGTAGTCATATATTTTTTACTGTATGTTTTTGGTTATGTTCTATTTGTACTTGTTGTAACATAATAATAATAATAATAATAATAATAATAATAATAATAATAATAATAATAATAATAATAATAATAATAATAATAATAATAATAATAATAATATAATTATGTTATATAGTTGATCCTTCCACCACCTTGATCCACACTAATGTTACTGGTTGCCATGACATTAATGGTCCTCAGAGGATGAATTCTAATGAATCTATTGATCTCCTGTTTAGTGCTAATCAGCAAATGTAAGCTCGCTCAATAACATGTAAAATTGTGGTTTGTGAGTGTACCAACAATAGCAATAATCTCATCACACCACCAGGCCTAAGTGAAGCTTCACAAAGCTGGTAGCATTCATTGTTCTCTTATGTGCAGTGATTCGAATATTTTCATTTACTGACAACAGCAGAAGTTGTTTGCAGATTGCTTAACTAACTGATGAGCTCACTGACTCAACCAAGCTGTGATAAAAGGTCCCCACACATCAACTCTAAAAAACTCTTCTTCACTAATAACCCTTATTGGCTGCACACATATTCCAATAACTGCTCTGCAAATACCCTAGAAAATATTACATGCACAAGTCATGTTATTATTTTAACAGTGATCGTCAGCTGCAGCTGACAAACCCAACAGCCTGCATGCAGGTTATTGTGTCACTGGAAATCCTGCAGCATCATCATCTTGTTTTAGTAGGGTTATACGGGCATTACACCAATGTGACACGGATATAGCATGTATTATTTAGCTATATATAGTATTATATAGCACACGAGTTCATTCATTCTGCTTCTTTCCATAGTTAAAATACATAAAATAACATTAGTTTTTGGAGTTTAATATGCAGATATTCAAAACGACAGGCATCCACATAATGCAAATTGAGAAAGGGAGCAAATAATTGAAAGAAAAAACATTTCTTGATATGGGGTTACATAACAACTATAAATCAAAAAAAAAATACTGTATATGTGGATGGGGCTGTATCCATTTGGATTAAGAGGTAAATACAAAAGTGCGCGAACATATCAGATTATATGTGAGTTTGGACATACTGACAGATTACTAGAGAATTAGAATATTTTTAGAAATTGTAGCTTGATGCAGTCCTATCAGGGTTATGCATGGAAGGATTTTATTATGGACTAAAATTAGAACGTAACCCAGTGAACCCAATCTTGCTCCCAATTATAACAACAGATGCTCAGTCTTGTTATCATCTTAGAGGGAAATAAATCTTTCTCTCATCAAACTTCTTCAAGTGATATATCATCATCTTGCATCGCAAATGAAGGTAATTAAGTTTCCCCCCACACACCCTCTTTAGCCAAAGTGTAAAGGGAATAGAGGGATCCAGTTTCTCCTGGCTCACATTGAGACAGATGGAGGGTTGAAGGAGTTAGAACTGAATGTCTGCATATCACTGTCACTGTCTTTATCCAGAGAGTCAGAGGACACCTGCTTTCTGACAACAGGGTGACCTCAAACTACACATAGTAACACAGGAAAACATTCACACACACACACGCACACACCCACACACACATACATACACACACACATATAGAGAGAGCCTAATCTGCCTTTTCATTTGCTTGTGATCCAGTTAGCGTTTGCAGCCAGCTGTGATTACGCTGAATCCTGAGCTTATTAGCTCCCTTGCAAGTCTCTTCTTTGACCTCAGCGCCAAGCCTTCAGACATGAGGCATGTGAGACAATGGCTACCTGCCAGACAGTAAAAATTAGAGCCACAAAGCTGAAACGCCTTCCAACACAAAAAGATGTGTTCCTAATGATAATGATGCCTCATTCATTCCCTTCTAAAGTTAGTTCATGGATAATCACGCAGTAGCCATCAGGCTAATTTGAGATCGGACCATCTGTTATGCTGTTGGCGTCCATTATTACACACTAAATTTAAAATATAGCTTTAGAAAAGTCATCCTTTCCTTCCAGTGGTAAATAAAATAGAACAATTGTTTGCAGGTGAATGTCATGCAATGATGAAGTGAGCTGCTGACAGCCAGCCAAGGCTGCTCAATATCTGCATAGTTTTGACCTTATTATGTAAAGTGTCTTGAGCGGACTTTGTTGTAAATTGGTGCTATGTAAATAAATTTGAATTGAATTAAATTAAGATGGATGTGAGGCCGGAATGCCTCTGCAGATGGAATGGTGCCTATTATAAACCTGCATCTCCACCAAGTTAGTAACAGAGACCTCAGAAAACCTTCTGTTTTGTCCTGAAACAATCAAAGCTTCAGTTTCAGAGTTAAATATTTGTAACTTTTCAACTTTATTGCCACTCTCTAGTTGCTAATGGCTAAATAAGTGGTGGTCTTGATCCAAAATTAGAACGCTATAAATTAGCCACTGTAAATTAAAAATAAATATTTTTGAACATATGTGGTAAAACATTTTGATGGTGACAGCAATGGGAAGTCACATTGGAAATGATATCTTCATGTTGATTACATCATTAAGCAGAGCAGACTGAGTGCAGTGCTTTATACATCTGGGACCTTAAATGGCAGAGAGCCTCAGTCAAATTATCATAAAAGGTCTGTATAATTAAATTCTGGGTGAATTTTAAAATGAATGATTGTAGCCTGTGTGTTTAATTAATGTTGTGGGTCAGGTTTGGATTTGATTTAGAGACAATTATGAATGATGGGTTGGCTTCAGATAATTGGACTTGTGCAGGACTTCTTGTGAGCATTGCACATAGGTACGTAACCAGAACACAGAAAGATTGTGTTAATTTAATATTCAGTTTTATTGTTGCTACCTACTATGACTTGCTACTTGACTTTGAGTTGCTCAGGCAGCGCAAATACACACTTTAAAATGAGTACTGAGTACAGTTGCTTTTGCATGGAGATCTGTAAGACACCTTTTCCAGTCTGTGCCCCATGAGGTCACAGTGGAAAACAACTCACATCAACATCTCTCTTAACAGTTTATATAACAGAATAAATACAGGTCTCAAGGCTAAAGATGCAAAAAGGACAGTAACTTGGTTGTGAGAGCTGAAGGACACAATGGATGCTTGTTGGTGCACATTAAAGCCTGTTATTATGATAGCTGAACATAAAATAGACTCAACATAGGTAAACATCACTTAGGGATGGATTGCTCGGCGTAATCAGCAGAGAGAGAGCAATATAGGGTGGGGTTGTAGCTTTTATTTTTGTCTGAAGATGAATTTAAAAAGACAATATAACATGATTAATATACGTCTAAATAATTTTTGAAGTTCTAAAGAAATCACATTGAGAGTGCAAAGCTTCATAAATAATAAAGACTTTACTATGTAATGCTAGACTTAAGTACAACTGTTGGGGACTGTTGAGGCTACATGCGGGTAAATGTTTCTCTCACAATGATGCCTCTGTCTCCTTGAGGTAGTACAAAGACTCAGACACTCTGTAATCATGTGAACATTAGGCTTTACGGGGCATAAACAAACCTAGACAGTGACAGTGCGATGTCCAGAATGTGGGAAAGTAGTCTGAAACAAATCCCCCACAGCGATGATAACACCCAGGCTGAAAAAGTTGTCAAAAAGAAGCAGGTTAAAACGAAAAAAAGTCACTGTGGTGAGGCCTGTGGCAGTGGCGAAGAACAGGAAATCAAACGTCCAGACATACCTTAAAAGTACGATCAAAGCATGTGCTTTGCTCAAGACATTTAAAGGACTAAGCTTCATGTCTCATGGTGATTGATACCGCACTGCCCCACTAAAATAATTTAAACGAAAACACTGACTTTATCTGTTTTTGTCCGAGGCAACATACACCAGTGACAAAAATAAAATGTTTTCCTTAAGAGAGCATCATCAGTTCTATTGACACAAGCCACAAAAAAACAATGAGTCACTACAGGCCAGCAGTCAGCCATGATTGTGTTCAGTAATATGTGATCTGACAGGCTTTGCTTTGTTTTGAATCTGAACTCACAGTAAAATAGGTCGTTGAATGTGTGTTCTTCAAATACCTACTCTATTCCCTGCCCTTGGGCAGACCTGTCATTGCCTCCGTGCTGTCATATTGTCATAGACTGATCCATCTGTAGATGGACAACGTAGACTCAAACATTGTAATGTAGGATATTCTACATTTAAAGCTTAGTGCTGGTCTTGGAGAATAAATAAAGAACACTCTGCATGTTTTCCATATATAAGATTATTCTTGTCTTCCATACTATGACCTGGGCTCTAGTTATCTTATAGTTTTTATTTCCTGGAGTTGCTACCAGAACATTTGTCAGTATCCTCATTGCAGAGTTTTCTGTTTGTAGCTTTGTCACTTCTACATAAATTCTGCCACCGTTTGGTATGTTCCACAGTTTTTTCCTCATTGTTTCTCAGAGGCTCTGAGCTTACACAGCATATTGTTTTCTGCTTGTCAGATTAAAATGTCATCTCTTCACATCCCAGACAGTGGTCATAAAACTGCCTCACTGGTTCCGCGAGTTTCAAAGTTCGCCACTAAAAATAGTTTGCAGTTCTTGACCTTCTAAGACCTTTTAATGTAATGATTTGGAACACCTCTCATTGCAGTATTAGTGATCCACAGCGCAGCCCAGCACTATGCAATTTGACAGTATTGTTAATTTTAAATAACCTTTCCTTATCTTTAACAAATGCCCTTTATAAATACACACACATACACATAGGTAATTTTTTATCACAGTTACAGTAAGTACATTGCATGGTTTTCATACAACTATTTATCACTACAGCAAATTCCTCCCTGTGCAGATATTTTCTATATGTCTGCTGTCTAAAATATGTAATGGGGAGTGACATCATTGTCTTGAGAAAAAAAAATAGTCCTAAGTCATATGATTCATCTTTGCTGTGGCTGTTTGCTGGTACATGGCAACTACTGTGAATTAGGTCACATTAAGTACTGTTATAAATATGTGTTGCATGTGCCAGTGTAATCACACTAAAGCTGAGGAAGGTATAATCATAAGAATGACCTGATAATACACTGATTCTGTGGGTATCACAGCATCTCTGCCAGACGGTGTCCAGGAAACAGGGTTAAGGTGCATGTGAAAATCTGTTACCACCTCACAGGGCAATACTTGAACTTTGTCTGCAGTTCTACAAAGTAAATCCACCTAAGCTTACATCCCTGCCAACAGCAAATGTTTCTCTCTTTAGTAAGGCTGATTAGAAGCTGAGAGGGGAAGTGTGTTTTGGTGAAAAATCCAAGAAAGATGAAGGGTTGCTTTTCCCAAATAATCTTAAACAAATTACAAAAATACAGCAGATGACTGAGGTTCTAACTAAATGAAGGGTTGAACCTTTACAAAAGCAATTGGGTTCTTTGAATTTTTTTTAGATGTTGAATGAGATAATAAATGTTTTGCTAATTATTTTAGCATAAACTTGCACAGCCTCCTTTATGCCTGCTTTGTTACCTTTGACTCATCCCACCTACCTTATCTCTGTTGATTAAATTCTTGGTTGGTTGTCTGGGTGCAACATGAAACATACAGTGGAACTGATCACTCAAGGTGGGTTATTAGTTATGACTAAGCTGAAAAGATTAGTCAGTAACAGTTAAATAATGAGCAACTATGATAATCAATAAATTGTTTGCAGTCAGCCAAAAGCTCAGTGAGGCTAAATACAGTGGTGCTTCAAATGAAAGGTTAACATTACTGTGCTATAAGTTGATATTTAGCATTTGTACTTTTGTATGTGCTCAAAGATAACAAATGTATAATTAACCTTTATTTAGAAGGCATTTTGTCACCTTCCATGGTCATTGTGAAAGTTTAGGGGCATTAAAAACCAGTGTTTCTGATATTTTATACAACCTAATTCCAAAAAAGTTGGGACGATGTGTAAAATGTAAAAAAAGAACAGAATGCAATGATTTACAATCTCATCAAACCATGTTTTATTCATAATAGAACATAAAAAACATATCAGATGTTGAAACTCAGAAATTTTACCATTTCATGGAAAATATTCGCTTATTTTGAATTCAATGGCAGCAACACATCTCAAGTTGGAACAGGGTGATGTTTACCACTGTGTGGCATCGCCACCCCTTTTAAAAACTGTCTGGGAAGTGAGGAGACTTTAGGAGAGGTATGTTGTCCCCTTCTTGTCAGACGCAGGATTCTAGCTGCTCAACAGTCCTGGGCCTTTGCCAGACTTATTATTTCATGATGTGCCAAATGCTTTCTATTGGTGAAAGATCTGGACTGCGACAGGTCAGTTCAGCACCTGGACTCTTCTCCTGCAAAGTCATGCTGTTATGATGGATGCAGTGTGTGGTTTAACATTGTCTTGCTGAAATTTGCGAGACCTTCAGCATTGGTGGTGGCTTTCCAAATGTGTAAGTTGCATACGCCATAGGCACTAATGCACTTCCACACCATCAGAGATGCAGGCTTTTGAACTGTCTGGGGGTAACAAGCTGGATGGTCCTTCCTCCATGGTTTTCAAAAAGAATTTAAAATTGTGATTAATCTGACCACAGAAGAGTTTTCCATTTGCGTTTCCATTTGTAATGAGCTTTGGCCTAGAAATCAGAGCAGCGTTTCTGGATCCTATTCACATATAGCTTCTTCTTTGCATGATACAGCTTTTATTATTATTATTATAACTAACGTTTGTGGACAGTGATTTCTGGAAGTGTTCCTGAGCCCATGCAGTGATGTCAAGTAGGGAATGATGCCTGTTTTTAATGCAGTGCTGCCTGAGGGCCCAAAGATCACATGTATTCGGACTTGTCCTTTGCACACAGGAGATTCCTCCTGATTCTCTGAATCTTTTAATTATATTATATACTGTAGACAATTTTACGTTGAGGAACATTTTTCTGAAATTGTTCCACGATTTTTAGAAGCAGTTTGTCATAGATTGAATTCTGTTCTTATGTACGTTTTACACATCTTCTCAACTTTTTGGGAATTGGGGTTGTACGCCAACTGGTTGTTTAAGAAAATAAATGATAAATTAATGACATGTCAATTTTGGAACTTTGCATCATCCAAAACACGATTCAATGTTTCACAGGAGCTGAAATGCTGAAATGTGTTATTGGATATTAGATATTCGTCCTAGTGATGGGTTAGTCTTAATCTATCTAGTGTGTTAATCTAACCTGTCCATGGAAACCTACTCACTCAAAAGACAAAGCAAATTGAACCCTGATTGAACATGTCATTGATAAGCACTGTCAGCAACAGCATATTGGAGACTGACTCCCTGTGAAACAGTAACATGTTACTTATCTGTGTATACAATAGCTTTATTTCAAATCTGGGTGTTGGTTTACTTGCTCAGGCTCCATAAAGTCAAGAAGTTAATTATTTACATTTAACGCTGTTGGGTGAGGCTACCACTGTCTCTGTAATGGCTGCAGGTATAGTGAGTGTGTGTGTGTCTTGTCAACAGCTGATGGGATCAGTGCTCATTCATAATCATTCCCACAAAAAGATTAGGCCCCCAGGCCCAGACACAGTAAAAAAGGTATGAGGAGGGTAATGGATCAGTTAAAATACAACAACCTTTAAAAGCATTTGGTTATTTCACTTTAAAAAAATAAGTGAGTTTAAAACTCCTGCTACTTAGAGTGGTAGCAATGCATATGTATTTTTTATTTTTATTTTTTTGTCCTTTTGGCTTATCCCATGAGTTCAGATTATTGTCCGCATGTTGATTTGGCACAGTTTTTAGGCCGGATGCCCTTCCTGACACAACCCTCCCCAATTTCTATAGGGTTTGGACTGGCACTGCACAGCTGGGGCTGTTAGGGGTTTAATGTCTTGCCCAGACACTTATATACCCGGGATCAGGGACTAAACCACTGACCCTGTGGTCCTTGGACGACTGCCTTACCAACTTATCTACATATGCATATGTCTCGTTCACATTCACACACACTCATGACAACTATTTCCAGTCTTTACCCACTGGGGAAGATGATAGCATGTGATTAAAGGTTCAGATGTTGAAGGGATGTTTCTCAACTGCTGTTTTCATAGTTTAAAATTAGCTTCACCAAGACAATAATTTTCGTAGAAATGTCTCATCTCTAATTTTCATTCAACAAATTAAGCACTTTTCCCCCCATTATTATTAGAAACCGTCCTTTACCTATCAAAGTCCTGACACTGAGAATGAGACCCAGTTCAGTCCAGAAACCTGCTGTGGACAAAGACGGGATCCCTGTTTGGCTGGTTGAGTTTCATTTATACGCATGAGAGACTAACAAGGATGATTACATAACGTTAGGTGTCAACAGGTGAGAGGCTTCTGACTGCAGTCCTGCTCTATCTGCAGTGGGACAGAAAGGGGAGGAGAGGAGAGAGAAATAGGAGAAGAGGAAAAAAGAAAAGGAAATGAGAGGCAAAGCAAAAGGAAAAGACGAGGGAAAGGAATGAGGAGAGGACAAAAAAAGAGGGAAAGGAAAAGGGGTGAGACAAAGGAGAAAACAGAACCTGGAAAAGAGGCAAATGGGAAGAATATAGGAGAAAAAGAAAAAAAAGTTGAGACATGAATTAATGAGGAAAGAGGAGAAAAAGAAAGAAAGAAGAGGGGGAAAAATGAGAGAAAGGGAAGATAGAGAGAAAATTGGTGGAAAAGAAGGGGGTGAAGGAAGATAGAGAAGGAAATGTAAAGGGGAAATTAGAGGAAGGAAAGAATGAATGGAGTGACACAAAACTAGATAAGGAAAATAAAATTAATCTGTGGAGTGAAGGAATAAAGTGAAGGAGCAGGTGAAATGGGAAAAGGAGAAGAGAGAAGACCAGAACACACACACTCACACACACACTCATAACAAATTACCACATGCTCTCCACCCAGAAAACTGCAGCATTTCCCAACACTACTGACCAGCACGGGTGTGATATTACAAATTACTGCTGATCCCGAAGTCACACGACAGCCAAAACAGGATGTTTGTCGTAACCTGTCGGTGCAACGTCACCACGTCATCACTATGTGATGAGAATGTTTTCACCGGCGGTCAGCAATCACACGAAGAGATGATCTGCCCTGTGAGAGGAGCGGGGCTATGTTTAGGATGCAGCTCCATGTCATCTGTGGCCATAATCACTACGGCATATTGTCATGTGCCTACATGATACATTACACCAATTCATGTTGCTGGTAACAAATATGTGAAAGGACTATGTATTTACAGTGTCCAAGATGACATGTCCTGCTCTGCAAAGCTATAAAACCTCTTTTCTTTTCTATATCAGAATTCTCATTTCCATAGACCACCCTAAGAGGAGCAGCTATTTCAACAGGAGGGCAGTGAAAATGGAGAACAGTTTTCTTCTTGATTGACAGAAAGGTGTTACAATATGAGAGGAAATTCTTAAAATATTCAATTCAAGGAGCGAGAAAAAAATCAACACCAGACTCAACAACACCAGAGAAAAAAAAAGGCCATGTTAACATTTCTCTAGCTGTAGTACTAGAGCTAAATGCTAATACTATAATTGGGTACCAACGTTTGCATCCTCTTATTTTAAAAAGGCAAAAAGCATGAAAAAAACAAATTTTCATCCAAATAAGATCTAATCCACATTCAGCTAATACAAATGATGATAATACAAATTCATTTTTAGATTAATTAACCTAGGGGGATGTATTTTTTATTAGTAATAATTAAATTTGCAATATTGTTATTGTGCTAGGTTTGGGGATAATCTTGCAACTCCTTAAATGCTATTTCAACATCTCATGGATTGTGTTATTAGCGATGTTGGAAAATGTGGAAGTCTACACTTTTAAATATCATAAGCATAAGCTCAAATTTTGTATGATCCAGGCCTACTGAGTATATTACTTATCGGTGCTTTACAAGAAACTACATACATTAATAAGAATCAAATGTTTTTTTTAAACCAGTTATAGTGTGCTATAAACTATTTCTTGATTATTTAGATGCTGCTTATTAATCCTGACTGGGACACTGATACGAGGCCTAAATCTGTATTTGATTGATATTAGTCAATCAGTAATCTGCATTCCATTAAATAGTATTTTACAGCCAAATGTTATTTAAAAAGATATTTTAAACAACTATAATCCTGAAATGGTGGCAAGTATTTAAAAATGGCAATGAAGTAAAACTTTAGATATCTCAGGAAGCTTTTTATTTTAGTGTAAAATGTTTCTCCTCTGCCTCTTGTTTAATGGTCATTCTGCTCACTGAAACGATGTCTGAGATCTGTTAATGTTTTGTCAGGTATTCTAGATAGTGAAGGTGAAAATGTTTCTTGAAATTCCACTCAAACAGTGGCTGCATACCAACACAAATGACTCAGAGTTGCCATATGAACCAAACAGTGATCATACACTATGAAATCATTGTTTCTGGTGAGGGAATGTGGAAGATACGAGATTCTAAGACAGGTGCCTCTGCCAGGACGGCGAGACACTGCAGTGAAGCCAACCAAGAAGTACTCTAATTAAAAATTGGGTTTAAGATTGTATTTTGTATATGACCAATCAGTTTAAGGCACAACCCATCCCACTGACTAAATTTGAATTTAGATTTGAAAGATTATATATTAACTACAATCATAAAAAAAGAAAATAAAACTGTTATTTTTATGAGGTACCTCAGTTAAAGCAACCTAAAGATGAAGCTGTGAGCTTCAGCTAATCTTAACTGCAGCACCATCTTGTGAAATCGTATGGAACAACAGTAAAAACGAGCCTGAGCAGCCCAGGAGTCACCATAATGCCTGTACTGAGCTGATCGAACAGAGCCACTGCTTACAGAATTATATTTACCTGTTTATCAAAGCAAAGAGTGGCTCCCCTACATATAACACTAGCATGGATCAAAATCCCTGAAATGGCAACTTTACTTTGAGAAACAAGCAGGGCAGTGATCCCTGACTTATGTGACCTTTTCTGACTTGGCCTTGACAAAAGCAGTGTCAGCTGACTGGACAGAGGCCTGCTCATTACATTGAGGCCTTTCTGTTTATCCTTTTTCATATGACTAAATAAAAGCTCAAGTGTACATGAGAAAAGGTGGGGTCTCAACTTCTAGATCTAATTTGATTTTACAGCTGGATAACATTTTTACATCAAACCCTTTTGAATCTGAGCAATTTGAATAAAGACATTAAAATATTGGAAAGTTGAATTTGCGATCTTCAAAGCTTAAAGCTAATTTGAGAATTAAGTATTTGCTTCCATATATCACAAGTCTTTATGGCCACCCACTGGAAATGTTTTTGTATTTATGTCTATGTCTTACGTGTTATACCTATGTCTTTCCCCTGATATCTGACTTATGTAAACCTGTGGACAACTGTAGCTTTGGCTGGAATGAGCATCTGCAGACAGCACCATGTATTTGCTGACTTGTGAATCCATAAATCATTTAATCTCTGAGACACAGGCTGTGCTCTCCTTTCTGTGACTCACACATCCCTTTAAATCAATTCGTCTCTTTGCTGGACATGAGTGGTCAAACCTAACAAGGTTTTGTTAGTGTGTGTTCCAGAGTCGCTTTACATCAGTCCATATCCCTGCCAACTTTGTATGCTTTTGGTCAGATTAAAGTTTAGTATAAAGTATTCTAATGTTTAGTATCTAATTAAAGTTTAAGAGATGCATAAAATAATGAAATTGATTGCATGGTCAGTCTCCAGAAACCAATCATCACAAATTCCACACAACAAAACCAGACAAGCCTGTGCTTACTTACTCAACTGAGTTTATTTACAGAGTATTTGAAGAGCCACGTATGCAAATGTCCTGAATTTTTTATTATTATTATTTTTTTTACATATAGGGAGCTGGTTAATGAGTATGATCTCTCAATATTCTGATTTTGATGCATTGAAAATCCAGTGACTATTTTAGATTACTGTCAAGTCTCTCAGGGGAACAATAAATTAACCCAGTTTTAATCTGTGCTCCACCTTTCAGACTTGAGTAAATGCAGCTGTTATAATCGGGTAATATTTCTGGCTGGGGACAGGACACAAACAAATCTAAGCAACACCAAGCCAGTGATAATCCATTAAGGAGCAAGAAAAGAGATTAAATTAAAAAAAAAAAGAGGCTCAACAAAAATAGTTTTACTAATACATAATGTTTACAGTCCTCCCTAAGTCGAGTCGTAAAGATGCAATGCGATCACAGAGGTTTACACTACTGGGCGCCGAGCTTTTTAGGTCATGATCTGAAACTGATCCCTCCAAACCATCAATAGTGTGTGTGTTACAAGGAAATATAAGGATTTTTAGAAGCACTTTCTACGTGTTAAGAGTCAATCGCAATGCAGAATTTGACAGGAGGTTTCCTGCTGTACATTCTGACACTTTTTTTTGGCTAATAGAAAAACTGTAATAGCATAATAGGAACCTTTATCTTTGAACACGTTTTATTTGTAATAATCACTTTTTTTTGCTACTACAATAAACCAATTTTTTTTCTCAGGAACCATTGAAATTCACCTGCATAATCATCACAGATCCGTTTCACAGAGAGAAAAAGCAGGTAACACCAACTCATGGTGAAAAACAACTTTGTTAATGATGGCAACAAAAACAAAACAAAAAATAAAAACAAAAACAAAAGAAAACAGAAAAACTCTCTAAAGACCACTCAACATCTCAAAGTCCTCTGAGGGTGGCCAGTTCGACCTGTGGTGATCTCAGGTTGGTTATGTTAATTGCCTTAAATTTTAAAATGAAGTAACACTGAAAATAAAATAGAGAATAGGCAACATAGATAGCATGAACAAACATTAAGAGGACATTAAAAACAAAAACAGCTTAACTTTCGACACATTAAAAAAAAAAAGCAGTTTTCAACACTTCTTGATGTGTTGGATTGGCTTTTTTTTTTAAGCATGCGGACCTGATTTGCTCACCCTCCCCAAACTGTCCAAAGACTTTACTTCTACTCATAACTTTTAAAGATTTGAGGAAAAAAATTATATGAAACAAACTTTATCCAGAGAGTCCAAGGAATTCTTTAACAGGTGGGACCCCTTGATACTAAAATGAGAAAGCCTGCTGGATGACATGATGCTGAAAAAACAATTTTACATTTAGTGAACGTTTGATAAATTATTTTCTCTTTAAACTGGGCTCTGGTATCTAATCAAAAAAGATCTGTCTGTTAATCTAGGACCCACAGTATTAGTAAATAACAAAAAGGCCTATAATTACATCTGCCAGGGCCACAAATTGACACAAACTACACACTTCATGCTTTTAATGTGTATTCCCTACTGGCAGAGTTGGCATATGTACAGAAATCCTTCAACTTTAACAGAACAAATCAGGCAATTAACCTTTAGTTGTCTGTAGAATAGGATGTAAATTCAGTTGAGAATGTGTCTAATTCCAAATTCTTACAATTGAAGAATGGTTTGTGGATATATTTTATGTGCAAAACCCTTTAAACTGACGTGATTTTTTCCCCCATGTGAAGTTCCAGAAATCTTATTAACTTTCACCTGTGTTCAATCTTAAGTGCCCTATGTGCTTTTAAGATGATGCTCATCTACAGTAGCTGCACCATCAACTAATATTCAGTGTTGTAAAGCATTCATTAGCACACACACACAAACACAGGTGAGGAATCAAACTAACCTTTTTGTTGTATGGGCTTATTTCCCAAAAGCACATCCTACTGCCTAAAGAGAGTAAAAAGAAATTTCATCATTCATGTTAACCATTTTGTCTGCTTACAACTAATGGGGAATAAGAGACAACTGCACATGTCATTGCACAAAAAAAAAGTCATACAGATGTGTTGACAAACAATGCATGTGTTAAAAGGAGGACAGCTTTAATTGATGGATTTTTTAAACGTACCAGTACGTGCCTAGTTCAGGACAACATATTTCATGTTATTTTTAAGACTGTGGTGGGGAGGGTGTCATTCTCTGTCCATGCATTTAAATAGCAACACAGGAAAAACAAAAAGGATAACACACATTAAATGCGTCTTAAAGAGGAAAATAAGTCACTCAGAGGTCTGCAGCAGTAAATCTCATTTCATTTCTTTCAAATAGATTTGGACTTATAATCTTTTTTTCTCTTTTTTTTGTGTCCATTAAATTCAAATGTTGACAGTATAGGAGTACATTTTCTGGATCACATTCAGACGCCTCATCTCTCTGCTTCTATACTTCAGTGTTGCTTGCGTAGAGCCTGGTCCATGTTCGGGCTGGGGGGGACAAAGAAGGACAAATTGGTTGCGGAGGGTGTGAGGAGCATATGGAGCGTACAGAAGTGTGGACAACGTTTTAAAGAACACAGGGTATATCAAAGCATAAAAAGTGAAAAAGAAAAGCCTTTGGTCAACAATTTTGACAGCCTTCTACAACACTTGATTTGATATTTTTGCTTTAAAATATTTTGAAGCAATCGATTTGTTCTCAAAATTAGCCTTGAGTTTTTCCACTGTTGCTAGAACTGAACAAGGTGTCTCAAGACATTACGCTGCTTTCTGTGAAACAGAGACATTCTTCACAGTTTTTAATCAAAAGATTATTCAATAATGAAAAGGATTGTTAGTTCTAGCCAAAAACCAAACAAATGTTCTGACTGTAAAACTGATGTGTTTTGTGTTACTTTTTCAATACATACAACATTTACAGCGCATTGTGGACACCAAACTTAGATTGTCAAAGAGAGAGAGTACAGTGCAAAAAAATGACAGGATAAAAGAGTATCACCTACAGAATGAGTCCATAGAAAGCCCCAATCTTCATTGCCAGTAAACCCACGTTAGTTTTATGTGTCAGTATCTATAATAACTAGTCAAAGCAGGCCTCTCAGCTTCTTTCATTTGACTCTCCAACAACGCAATCATTTGATAAATAAGTACAAACACTGAAATCCAACATTAACAATTTTCTCTGCTCTTGTTAAGTATCTGAGGTTGTGTTCTAAAATGGTGGATAAACAACAAATCTGCCTTTCATCTTAAATGTTTAATGGATTTTAATATGACTAACAGCATTGAGCACTGCATCCATTTACATGCTTACTGCCATATTTATCTAGTGCCAACACAGTTTCACCCATAAAAATGCTGAAGAGTTTTTTTTTTCCCTTCTCAAACTGGGAAAACTGCCATTCATAAAAGCAAGACCAGAACTTTGGTAATTTGACAGAATTTGAACGGTTTGAAATGTGGGTGGCAGTTTAAAGGTGTGACAGAATAGTTGATTTCATCTGGCAAAACAAATTCTGATACTGAAAATATTTGACCTTCTGTGACAGTAAAGTCCAGTACAGCTGATTGTTTGGTAAAAATATCAATGTACTCCTCACCTGTCTCAATGGCATGGCTTTCATTTTTCTTCCACTGCTCTGCAACGTCGTTTGCCAGGGGATCATCTGGATTGGGAGCACTTAATAACGCCTGGATGGATAGCAACACTGTACGAATCTGCAGGGCTGGAGACCACTTATCTGGAAGAAAAATGGTTTGGAAAAGGTGCAGGAGGAGACAAAAATGTTTATAGATCAAATTCAAAAATGTCTTTTTACAGTAAATATAAATCAAAAGCAACTAACTTTAAGTGATCAGTCACTGTCCCTACAAGTCACAGTCTGCTACGATATTTTCTTTAATACCTTTAAGCTTGCTGGTTTGGCAACACTTCTCTTGTTTCGGTCGAACCAAGATCATCTTGAATATGTTTAAACTAAAGTGAAAGTTACCGCAGTTGGTTTAGAATATATGTGACTCTAATTTATCACTTGTGTGGCAGAGTTGTGTAAACCTATCCATCAGATGCAAGCGTATCACTTAACTTGCTCAATTTAATGTCACAGTTGAGAATTATAATTTTTATATTTCAACTAATAAAACTGTAGAATAATCTCCATTATATACATTTTATTCCTATCTGAAGAGTAAGTACCTAAACATACATGTTTCCAAAATGAGGAAAAAAATTATAATTGACAGAATTGCTGGCTTCACCACAGCACTACTTGTGATGATAGATACCATTTTACCAAATCACAGGGCGCTCTGTAACATGAAAGGATTAATAATACAAAACTCACTGAGGCCTTTTGCAACACCGTTATGATTGTTTGGGTTTGCCAGCCCACATTTTGTAGCCCCTTCTTCCGCACTATGTAATTTGAATAGAGTTTGCAAGTTGTAGTTGTTTGCCAATGTATTAGCAATTATAACATAACCTGTGTATGTCATACAGGCATAAAAGTCATTGTTGTTTTTCTTCCTCCTTCCACACAGAATTCACTTACTGCAGATCAACTGCTTATGATGCACCTTGTGTTCACTCATTTCCATGTTGGGTACAAAACCATTAAAGCGAAATATTTTATATTGCAATATTCTGTCAGTGTGACTACACACTGATGTCAAGCAGAAAAGCATATATACACACATTTTTGGCTAACTAATTGCAGTTTGTATGTTTCCTCACCTTTCAAAATGTCTAAACATATTCTTCCCAGTTTGTCGACATTAGGGTGGTAGATTTTGGTCATGAATCGCACTTTGGGAGCTGCCATGGGATACTCTTCTGGAAGAAATAGTTCAAGTTTAAATGTTCCTCCTTCAAAAGGAGAGTCTTGAGGCCCTGCAATGACCACATGGAAGTAACGTGCATTCCCTTCATCAGGTGTAGCCGTGATCCCTGGGACAGGCTCGGCCATCAACCGCTGTGTCTCCTGAAGGTGATCAGAAGGTGACAATTTACATATTGACATTCCTAAGTTAAAAAATTAACGGCACTGCAGGATGAACTGTGAAAGTGTCAGCAGACAACAAGCTTTTATGTATATAATTGATGAGACTGTATTATTTTACCCTTAGTCACACATACACTTTAATCCTCAAACACATATAGACAAAACAACAATTCCCAAGCTCCCATTAAAATTAAACTCTGAAATATAGGCTCTCTCAGATACCGTACAAAGACTTGACTGTTAACTGTGGATCAACATGTTCAAACTATTTACTACAGTGGCATACTGGCACATTCAACAACATACAAAATATGGAGAATAAAACTAATGATTATAGATTAACCTACTGACTATTCCTGAAATGATCAAGTTGTGTATAAAAGGAGAAAATTCTGAAAAATGACATTCATATTTTTTTTAAAGGATGATTTTGAAGCTTAACATCCCAAACATACTGTATTTACATCACATTCTATTTGTAATATGTATTTTAATATAGAGGGCATAACCAGGGGAAGTCTACTATTATCACTTTTAAAAATACTGAAATTATTAAAGAAATAACAATTGTTGCCAATTTTCTGTAACTTTACTACCCAATTAAGTGAATGTACTGATTACAGTGCCCATTTTGTTAAACGATTAGAACCATAGTTAGCAGATGATTATAACTATAAACAGTGGACGTGATTTCTGAGTTTTATTATAGCTCAGTGACATGTTGTGCAACACCAAGGGAGAACGCAAATCAAAAGTAGGAAGTGGAACATTTTATTTTCTATTGCTGCATTACATCAAGCAGGTGCACTGAAAAATGTGCAGTCAACGCGAAGAAAGTGCAATTGCTTCTTCGTGGGAATAGGAATAGGCTACAGCTCTCTATATTGAAGCTTGAACGGTGATTTCACTGTGTCAGCGTTATGTTACTGGCTGGGAAACCGGCTAAACCTGAGAAATAGCTGCTTGATGTGGCGGAAAAGCCTGATCGCGCCCACAGTCGGGCCTGGCCCCGTGAAGTTGCGGTGAGGTTGAGGGAGGAGACCGCAGTGCAACAGGCCTTGTTTTAGTGTCGGATTTTTCTGTTTTCTTTAACGCAAATTAAACAATGCTAACACGTTTACTTTATTTCAAGCATTTAGACATGTCGAGACGACAAAGGAAGCGTTTCACTCCACCGCCAGACATGTGTACCGATCACCAAAGCTACAGCTGCTAGCTTAGCCTACTTAGCGATTCCATTCATATGGCGACCCGGACAAATTGTCATAATCTGTCCATTCATACCAGAAATTAGCGACACGTATTTGTTAGAACCACAATTTAACACACACAACAAATCAACTCGTAAAAAATTTCAACCACACATACAGCCGAAGGGAGTAAACGGAAGTGGCAAACAAAACACTTGCAAACACGACCCAGAAGCTAGCTCGGTAACTAGCTAGATAAGCGCTAGGGGTGCTAATCGTGCTAACGTCAGGCTACATGTTACCTGTACGTTCATTCTCGCATTAACTTAAAATTTCAAAACCCAAACACCGGCTTGTTAATATACATATACACTATCTGGTTGAAAGTGTACCTTTATAATCCTACGAGGCAAACCGGCCATCTTGTGTTAGCTATTATATTTTTAGCCGTAGACTCGCCTTCTCTTCGGGTCGGACTGACTGAGCTGCCGGGGCGGGGACAGATAATTCGATCTTCCGGTGGCTTCAGATGACGTAAGGAATTATGATGCTGGTAGGTATAAACACTGATTTTGAATAATAAAACAAAAATATTAAACACATTAAATATACATTTCAGTACATTAATTTGATATTATATTCATGATCACATTTTTGCTGAACATTATTATGCCAAACAAAATCTGTGGCTGATCACACTCAACAGGAATCATGTGAAAATGAAACCTGTAAGGTTTAAAATGTTTTTATAGAATTATTCTTCTTTCTTTGTTATTATAATATAGCCCCATGGTGTTCTACTTTTAACCATATACATGGGAAGTTTAACTTGTTGTATGCCTGGAACATTTAGTTGAAGAAAATGTTTTTTTTAATAGAACTATAAACACCTGTAATTTTACTTCAAAACATTAAATGTTTCCACCATTATAAACTCGATTAAAAGTTTACTGCTGACTGTTATTTTTATCATGTTATGGTTTACGTTGAATACTTCAGACATTAGCTGTCACCTACAGTTTTTTCCTACAGGTCCTGTCACAACCCATCCATTGTTGTTCATATAATATAGTGGTTTCTGTCACCTCAGATGAAGGAACAGTCTTGTCTTAGTGCTATGTGTCAGATGTAAATCAACATGATGCATTTATTTATGTATTATCAATTATTAATTGTAAACTTAATTGATACTTTAGATGTATGTGTGCAAGAGAATTCTTATAATCTAGTGCAGTCATTTAATATAGAATAACAATAAAACAAACAGGCATGCATGTTCAGCTATGTTTTCAAAGCTTAAAGGACTCCTGACAACCAAGTCAACATTTATTAGTTTATTATACATACTGTAATAAGACAAAACAACAAATTTGCCGCTGTGTAATTTTGATCTTCAATTATCTGTCCTTTGGAGGATCCATATTTCTTCGTCTTTTATGGTACCTGCAAACAGTTCAAACAGAATGACATTACATTTGACATACAGTGGGAAAAAAATTATATTTAAAACAGTGTAAAGTGTAGGGGTTCTAATACTTAAGGAAGCAGCTGTATTTTCTAGCAGCTCTCATACAAGACTATAGGAAACAATCAGTTGTCCTTGGTAACTGATGTTGTCCTGATAGACCTACACGGTTAAATCACTAAGATGCAAATCAAAAGTAGAAACGAGAATGGCTAACCCACATTTTCTCTCTGCCAAATGTTTGGTTTGATAAAAAAAAAAAAAATGCTGATTGACATCTTAGAGCTGACGAGCCATGCCAAGTAGGTCAGTTGTCAACTATAAGAACCCATACATTTACAGATTGTTGTTTTTTCCTTTTCCTCAGTAGCCTTTTGGCACATTCTGCAATTGAGCTGTGACGAGAGATTACTGATGTAAATGCAGAAACATAAAATTAACATTTGGAGAATATTTTGGCTAATGTTTGTCTTATTAAGACAGCTTTTCTATCAATGACAGAGTCAAATTACACAATTTCTCTATTGGATCAATACAGTTTGTGGAATCATGAAAATGCTGCACATTATTTGTCTACTTACTGTCCTACTGGATACCATCGGTGCTTGGTAGTGAAAAACATCTTGCTTAGCTCTTCTCTAGTGGGGCCCTTTTTGTCCTTTAGCACCTCCTTGCTGAGGTGGGCCTTCAGAACCTGGTCATGGGTCTCAGCTGGGTTGGTCAGGGGGTCTGGTCGTTTTATTGGCTGCAAAGATTTACTTTCATGAGCAAGGTTTCTTGATAGATGTTTAAAAACAGTCACAAAATTATGTAAATTTAAAGATACCCTGAAAATGTTTTTAAAACTTTTTCAAACAAATTGCTTAAGCAGTTATATTTCTGATGTGCATCAGTGATAACTGTGCTGTTATGTTTACAGTACTTGAGATACAGTACTAGACAAACAGAAAACCTTTTATAAATCCCTTAGAGTGAAATTTGGGTGCCACACATAAAAAGTTAAACACCAGAAGATATAGTATATAATTTAAACATAGCAAATAAAACAACATCCTTATAATAATAATAATAATAATAATAATAATAATAATAATAAGGTGATATAGAGCTTCAGTGGCTTCAGTGTGGGCCTACAGCCTTCCCAGTATTCTTCATTTTAGGCCTTATTAAGGTTTCAAACGTCACTTGAAAATTCCTCAATAAGAGGTACATAGCTATTTTTGAGAACAGTGAGTACCTTTACCTCTGTCAACTCATAGGGAATGTCAGCAGCGGGATGGTAGCACACTATGGTTTTCCCATCGGAAGTCACGCCAATTTCCACATTGCTGTATTCAGGACATTAGGTTATTGACATTTCCAACTAATGGTAAAAATGAAATAATAGCTCGCTAACTGTACAAATGTGATATTTTTCATTTACTACTGACAGTTTTTACATAATAAACCAAACTTCTCTTTTCAAAGTGCATTTACTTAGTGCCAAAGTACAGTATATTTTCCCTCAGTTGCACACAGAAGCGATGAAAAGCTGCTGACAACTAGCCTCGTTCCCCCCTTTAACACAGTATTCAAACAGTGTAACATACCAGTTTGGGCCATCGAGCGATGGACCACTAACACTTGACTTCTGTCGAACTGGCACCAAACATGCTGCAAATGAGCGAGATATATACATCACGCATCTATCTATACAATCTGCCATTTTTAACGAACACACAATGGAAATGTTGATATCATAGTAGAAACATATGTATTTCTAACCAAATAAGTGTTTAATACATTAAACACATTTTCAAGGTTAGTCTCTGTTGGCTCTTCCTCGTATAATCGCTGCGTTTCAATAATTCTAAACGCTCATATCAGAAACAGTCATACAACTTCAAACAAATATCCTTTTTAACTTCAAACAAAATAACTTACTCTGTACAGGATTTAGCTTGGTGCCATTAGTAACCCGTGTCAGTACACTGTGTAGCCTGCACAAATAACCCGACGCCATGCTCAAATTCTGACCGATGTGCCTCACTTTAATAGTTCCGTCTTTGGGTTGCGAGACACGCACGTTAGTTCCACTTTGCCAGTTAAGACACAAGAGTTAGTGCCAAGACAGGCCATCACAAATTCTAACATAATTTTCAATAAACATAGTACAACTTTACATCATATGTGAATAGAGTTTAAAGTATTATCCAAATCTGCATTCTATACGTAAAGTAACTAAAAGGCTTATATGAACCTTAAAATATTATACACTTATTGGTGCCATGGAATTTTATTTATGACCCTTTTAATTTTTGTAATTTTCCAAAAGACATAAATTTAGAATCAAATCAAATATTAATGAATGAAATGAATGAAAACTTTAAACACAAATCACCTAAACAATGTTCTTTTCAATGTCAGTTGTTGGTTATGTACATGTAAATTTTGTCACACACCAAAATCCACCAGAAACTGATAAACTACAAACACAAATATGCAACAGCTGCAACATCATTCTCCATGTCCAACTGAAATAACAGGTTTGATTTACATAAGAGGGATGCACATTTTAGGCAGAAAGCTCTACTTTATTTATTAGTTGGGCTGTATGTTGAAAAGTTTGTACATATTTTTACACATGGTCATCCATTATCATTTCATTTTACTTTACCTTATTGCCCGGAAACCCAGGCATGATACATCCAAACAGAAATCATGCTTCATGGGAAAATTGTCTGTAAATGTAAAAAAAAAAAAAAAAAAAAAGGGGACACTGGGATATAAAAAATAGCAATTCAAATCTGAATCATAGTTTTTACCTTAAAGTTAAAAATAAACTGATGGAAATATTCACTAATGTGAATATAATAAACTTTTTTTAACATGTCTTTAAACATGAAAAGCCTCTCCCATTATTTGTAGTGCGAAACTGAACAATCTTTCAGTTTTGGTTTTTCAGTTTGCAAACCAGTTTGCACTCAAAGTCTTTCATGAGTGCAGCTTCATTATTTCCAGGATTTTCCTGATGAAACAAAGCGCTGCACTGTGAAGTACACAGCAACAAGCAGCTTGATGCTTTTCAAGAGAATCATCTTTATTTATGTTTACACACTGTTGTTACTGTACATCCTGGGCTTCACTGTGACACTTCCATCTCCGCTGTAGCTGCACTACTGGATGCTTGTAATCCTGCATTCACCACCAGGCGCTCTCGACTGCCAAACACCTCAGCAACTAAAAGCAATCACAATAAAGTGATCATTATTATTATGACCACTATCTTGATTATCACATAGTAATAAATAAAAATAAAAAACCTAAACAATGTTATTTATACCTGCTGCAACATCACTTATATCCCAAACCCTCAAGCCGTCCTTCTGTCCCCCAAAGGCATAGACGAAAGGCTGATCAGGGCAACATGAGGCACAAAACAGTACACCCTGTTCACAGGTGAGACATTACAGTGTTACAACATTTTTAAAACAGTAGAATCTGACATGACAGAGTAACTCTAAAATGAAGCAAAATCCTTTGGTGACAAGGCAAAAGAATCTAAGAGCTGTTACCATCTTCATATCCCGTGAGTGTACCAGGTTGGGCTTGTTTCCCATAATGTCCCAAATTTTAACATGTTTGTCGGCTGATGACGTGACCAGGCATCCTTTGATCTGGCTGCTGAGGTCCAAACCTGCAGGAAAGTTAGGAATAGAAGTTTGGAATTTTTCATTATGCAGTGCCTTTAAAATACATTAGCTGATTGGACTGTGTGTTATTCACTGTTAAAAACTGACAGCCACAAGTTTTCCCACATTCTGCTGCAGCCCCAGCAATGAAAAGCCATGGTGTCCTTGTTCAAGGTGAATCAAGCTACAGCCTCAATAATTCATCAGAAGAGCAAGGCCAAATCTATTGTAATATTTATGAAATTAAGACAATTTACTAAATTACAAATTTGTTCTTATTATAATTGTGGGGACACTGGGCGACATATTATATTTCCTAGCCTCTTAAGTTTTCCATCACAACTCAATGTCTGACCCCAACTGTTACACTAACCCTAGCCTAAACTTAAACAGTTTAACGTCAACCTTAAAACCAGGTCTTAACCCAAAAGCAGCCCTCTCAACTTCTGAGGATGGCGCCAACATAGAATTGCCCTAACAATGTAATACAATCTGTGACAAACACACACACGTCTACCAACCTGAAACTTCCTCATCATGTGCTCTCAGTGTAAAAACAGGTTTATCTGAACGTGCATCCAGACAGTAGACAAAACCATCCTCCGTACTGGCCTAAAACACAAACACACTCTCAACTTAAACACAGAGCTAAACACTGAGCTGGTGAATAAAACAGTAAAGAGAATAGAAGAATAAATTGGATATCCTTCAATGCTGCTGTAGCTCATTTGATAATTCTATTCGGGGAGAATCTTGAAACAAAATGAAGAAAACTGGTAACAACTTAAATAAAACAGAGATAAGCTAGACTTCAATTCAAAAGCAATTCATGAAAATATTTCTTAAAGTTTTTCTCCTTTAAATTCAAGCAGGACACGTTGAGCACCCACCAGGAAGTTGCAAGGTGAAAAGTGGTTCCAGACCAGACGCTCAACTTGACCACTAAACCTCCAGGTCCTATAGCTGGTGTCTGGACTACGGCAGTCATAGAGGACAGCCGTCCTGAAAAGAAAAAAAAGCATAAGATTCTAAAAAGTCACTCTAATTGTGAAACTTTATTGAAAAACTAAATTCCACATACTTGTCATATGATCCTGATATCAGAGTCTGTGCCTCAAACGGGTGAAATGATAAAGTCTGAACCTGGAAGATGAAAGTGTTTTATAAAGCTGAAACCTACAAATGTAATACCCTGTATTCACTGTGAATTCATTTTTTCTTTACTTAATACCTTATCTGTGTGCCTGCGCAGAGTTGTTGCTGGTTTGCCTTGAGAGAGATCCCACAAGATAATTGTGTCATCTGCTGATCCACTGGCCAAAACATTCCTAAGAAAGAGAAGGTATATTTGAAGAGTACACATGCACAGTCCGATTAAAGAAAAAACAACAACAAAATATACAGAATCTCAGGACACCAAATAAGGATTTATCAAAAAAGCCTATTTAACTATGAACTGATACATTAGTTCTAATACATTCTTCCCAATTCTCAGAAGACTGACTTACCTGGTCAGTTTGTTCCAGGACAAATCAAGCACTGCGTCAGTGTGCCCCTCCACAAGCTCCTCTGCTGCCCCCTGACATCAACAAGAGAAATGCATGTTAACGTGCACAAAATAATAAAACAGAGTAGGAAGTTTATTAATACAAATTCTATTAAAATGACTTCCAATCAAGGCAAAGAATTCACTCAAGTTACTCTTTCACAATAAATTAACTTTATCACACTGTACAAAGACTACATAGTTCAGGCAAACACATCTGTCCCCACTGGTTCCATGCGAAAGCTGCAGACGCACACAGTGTGCATGGATGGTGTAGCGTTAGGGTTATACCTTTTTGCTCTTCTTTTTTTTCTTTGAGGCCTTTTTGTTGCCCAGGGAGAAAACTGGCTCTAAGCAGTCGACCACATCAAGGTCCCACACATCAATCTGAGGAGTCATGTTGCCCACAGCAGCGTAGTTAGCTGCATTGAAGATACACAGAATGCAGAACAAGGCCAGGTAAGTGCAGTGACATGTGCACATAATATTTGTTATATAATACTTCTATTGATAACTACTTAGGTTTTGCGTTGCTTTTATAACGTACTGTGTCTTAGGCCACCATCAGCTTTGTTGGAGTGACAAGTCCGATTTACTTATATGCCTCGTTATTAACATATAAATGAACATTTTATAAATACAATATAAAAAAAAAAATAGTCAGTATTAAGTGTGACCTCGCTTTGTACTTTATATTTGGTCTCTAAAAGAGTAACCTCAGATTTTTAAATCTAATCTTTTCAACCCTTTTGTGTTTTTATACTGTGTACAAAATCAACACCTTTCGCCACAGCGGAACATGTTCCGCATGTTGATTTGGAATGAGTTTTTACGCTGGATGTCCTTCCTGCCGCAACCTTCCCATTTTATCCGGGCTTGTATTCTAATGAAGAGACAGTGAAATAAACAAATCTAATGGTGGCCTAACACTTTTGCACAGTACTATATAAGGCATAGAACTAAATAAATTTTGATCAACTTTTCTTACCGGGTCCTTCTCCAGGGTTTGGGTCAAAGTTTAGCCACTCCACACACAGTGGATAAGCTGGTAGCAGAATATCATGGTGAACATACATAGAGTCCTCCTCAGAGTTATAAACTGAAAAGAAAGCAACCAGTAAATAAATACACGTTTAAGGAGGAGAGGCAGTAATTTTAATTTCTGATATTTACACGTTTTATACATTTCAACCTTCCATTATCTTTTATCACTTATCCAGCTGACAGTTCCTGTCACGGGGGGCTAAAGCCCATCCTGGCTGCCATTAGGGAAGATGCAGGGTATACCCTGGACAGGTCGCCAGTCTATCTCAGGGCCAACAAAACTAATCATGTAAAATATGAAAATATTTACTATATATTTCCAAGTTGCAGCAGTCTTTCTCCGCTTTTCCTGCCAGAATGAGATTATCACTGGGCTTGATTTGGAAGTCTTCTCGCTCATACTGGTCCTTAAAAAATGAAAAATGTAAAAAAAATAATAATAATTCACTGAGCCGGAAAATTCTATTTATACATGAGCGTAACATGAGCACTTCTTTAGATTTTTTCAGCACAAAATTTTTAAGTCCAAATAAAATGTTATTAGACTTAAATGACTCCCCCGCAACTTTAATTTCCCTCCTTTGATCTAGAAAACAAATAAAGGTCTTTAACTTTAGCAGGGCTTCATAGTCAAAAGTTTCTTTTAAGGATTGGATACTATGTGAAGCAGAATCACAGGAATTGTATATGCACATGATCACTGACACTCACTGTATCTTTGAGGGTAATGTAAGGATCCTCTTCATTAGAGCTGAATACTGTGAGCCCAGCAAGACTGTCACCAAGGTTAGCAGTCTCTAAATAAAAACAAGTGGATGCAGGGTTGATCTGAACACACTGTCAGTGAAGATAGAATCAACTGATGATACACAATGAACAAAAATTAGTTTGGACAGTATTTATGAAAGAACTGTACACAAACACCTCCTTACCTGTATCCTCTTCATCATATTTATCCAGGCCATATTCTGCCAGTTCATCGTATTCTTCCTTTACTTCTTCATTCTCAGCCTTTGGAACTTCAGCTGTAACATCATTAGGACTCTCTCCCTCTGGAGCCATTCCTTCATCATCCTCTTCTTCATCCTCAGCTGTTAGTTCCCTGATTTAGCAGAACAGATTAAAACCACACAATGCATCAACTGCAGCTGTTCAACCATGATATGCATTCAACCATTTATTTTCTTGTTCTGTCAAACCAACAGTCCAGAACCAATATAACTGCATGCAACATTTCAAGTTCTCACAAGTTGGACCATGCTATGAAAAATTACTAAAACAGTTATCCCATTATAAAAACAGTTGCAGATCATTTTTTTTAATTGAGGTGCTGAAAAATAGTAAAAACAAGAGGGAATTTTGTACTAAAAATACTACAACTTTGGGAGCTATCCTTTAAATATGATCAATTTGGAAGGTTGAAGGCTTTTCACGGCCTTAAAAATCAACTTTGTAAGACACATTTGCACAAGGGGAGGAATGTTTTTTTGTGTTCACAATAAGCAATGCCCATTGGCTCCTGACTATTATTTCCGGACGCTATCTTTCACACTTCATACATTTAAACAGACAGTAATGAGAGAGCACAAACTGAGCTATTAGGTATTTATTTTCTGACATACCCCAATTCTTCTTTAGCTTCAGTGATGATGCGCTGAAGCTCCTCTTGGCTCAATTCTACCTGAGGTGGAATATGAAACAAAAAATTTGTCTCAAGTTGATGAGCCTATTCGTCTCAAGCTCCAATGAGATCCAAGAAAAATATGACAGCGTATGATAATATAATTTTTTTTCTGTCAGTGTTGGTTAAATCTCTAAACAGACCGCATAAAAATAAAACTAATGAGAACACAAGCGAACAAAAAAGTCTGATGATTAATAAAGTATCTGTTCATGGAACTCTTTTTACTTTTCAATGTCTTTGGTAAGGCATTTAGTATTTTAGACTGTGGTTCAGCCTGGGACATACGTTTATTTCTCAGCTCAGAGACAAACTGTTAGCCAATTATTTTCCCGAAGACATAACGCCAAAGGTGATCACTGTATTAACAGAAAGAAAACATAACGTTAACTGGCTTACAAGTACTTGTTAATGATTAATTATTGTTAATAAAAGTGTCAACATTAAAAATAAAACTATACTATCAAGACTTGTGTGTCGTAAGTACAATACTATGTGAAAAGCCACCCATAAATGTAAATGACAGTAAAAGTAATTTATAACTGCCATGTTGACAGAGTAGCTGCCGGGTGGCTAAGGTTAGCTAGCATAACGTGTTAGCCACGTACTTTGTCCGGGGTTTCCTTGGAAACACCTCGCCTCACCCAGCCGACACAAGTGATCTGAGAGCTCATCCTGGAAAACGAGTCTAGTTTATGGATTAAATTACCAAAAAATTATAAAACTATCAACTGGTTGTTCAAAGTGCTATACCTCACTCATACACACAGTGAGCGTACATGTGAGTCAGCGCCCTGTACGACATGTGTCGCACTTTGATGACGTCACAAGAGCGTTGAAAAGTCTGCCTGATTAAAAATGTTGTTGAGCCTTAACAAGCGAATAAGCTGCTAAATCGAAAAAATAAAAATTCATTAATCCTATCCGATCTTTAGTCTTAAATATTATGTTTTCACCCCATTAGCAAGAAAAGCGATGCATTTTCAGTGTGAAATTTTCCTCTTAACATGATACAAAAAACGAAAAACTTTTTCGATATGACAAACATTTGTTTTCCCAAGATCACTGAGTTTTAGTAGCTGACAGATGAGCCAAATATTTTAACCTCTTTAGAGATATATGTGTTTTCCTTTATATACAACAATATGTTAACAGTTTTAAATGGCACAGCTACATACTACACTGTAAGTTATTTATCCCAAATGATTTTTTTGTGTCCACAATGATGTCACTATGCACTGTAAAGAGAAGTTTAGACTGAACTTGCAGACTGCATGTACAAATTCAGTGAAATGCTGTACAGTTTTTCAGTGTGTTTGTCCTTGAGAGGACCAAATATTGTGATAGACTGAACAAGACACACCTTTACGGTCAGGTACCCACTCGGCCTGCCGGCTGTGTCACCCTCACCGTGGGTTTTTCTAATGTTTACAGCCCTGGGGTGATGCACAGCTGCAGGAGGGAGTATTAACCCGAGAAAAGAGCTGCAGAGGGAGGCAACACTCTCCTGAACCGGTTTTACTTGTTGGAGTTTTCAGCTCCCTTCCCATTACATAGTTGTTATTATCAGTTTTATAGCTTATGTTGGTACTCATACATCCCACACCTTTAGTAATTGTTCAGCTGCAGATGTCTTCTCCATTTCCTTGTCCATCTTCCTCTTCAATGTTTTGATTTAGTAAAGCTTTAGTAAAGTCCTTGATCACCTTATTGTAAGAAAAACACGAAGAGCACTATGTTTATTTCTTTTTCCATCGCTGCGCATCCTGCATTTTTAATGCTTCAGTAATAAAGCAATAGGGGATTTTGTTTTAGCACAGCAGAAACTAAAAAACACTGGTAAAGATAGATTTTGGTAAACAAACGAACAAACAAACTGAGCAATAGCTCAAACTTTGTGGATCTGCAGTGGTATCTTGTGCGGTAGAGGTCAAGGCATTGACAGTTCATTGTGATTAAAGACTGAATGCAACATTTACTACATCTAAGGTCAATGAAACACTTGTGGAAGGTTTGTTTTTTTACACAAACTATTTAATGGCACTGTATAACAAAAAACAAGATATGCATAGTATGTTGCTGGTATATCATACTGCTTATATACACATGGTTAAAGTACCATCCTTTAAATCACAAGGCGAGGCAGAGGTATTGGTCATATAAGAAACAATGCAGGAGAGGAGAACATTTCTACATAAACCACAAAGAATATTATGCATTCAAAATGTGCAGTGCAGTGGTCATGTCATGGGACAAAACAAGGCAACTCAGTGAGAAAAGGCATAAAAAATACACTCACATCATTAACTAAATCACTTCACACAGTGGTGAATAATTCATTTTATATCTAAACTGAACTGTGATGATTAAACAAACCTTGTGTTTCCTGTGTTTTGCATCTATGGCATTTGTCAGACAAGTGAACTTTCTACTAAGGAATAAAGAGGTTTCTGAAGCTTATACAAGTGAGATCTGAGGTACATTTTATCAACCAATGTAGTTAAACATTAATTAGTATCTTTTCTAAGTGCATGTGTAATATTGTGGCATTAGTACTTGTAACAGAGATGGAGGTGTAAAAAACACTTCACTTGAAAATTTTGACATCTTTTGTATATACAAATACTGATAACAGGGCTTGACTAAAGCAACCATCCAGCAGTGGAGCCCCAAAATGTGGTTCTACAACCAGGCACACATCAGCTGATACTGCTATAGGCTGAAAACGATCAATTGTTGTTGACAAATAAATTTGAACAAGGTCCATAAGAGCTCTCTGTTATTTAGTATATTTATCATCTGGAGCAAATCATGGGCCGACATAATACTGATTTGTCAGCTATGTGGAGGACACACAAGTGTATGTCCTAAGCTTGCTACCTGCAATGAGATATTTATTATGTCCTGTTCAAATGAAATGAAGACAACCAGGCTACACCGACAGCTGCTGCACTTCACTGGTTTTCTTTGCGTTTTAGGACTGATTTTAAAATTTGTGAATTTTTAAAAATGAGCACTGAGTTGAGATGTTTTCGTGGTTTTACATGCATAATCTGACAAATTTGTGTTATTTAGCACCAAGAAACTGATTTTACATTTCTGCTACCAGTTGCTCTAACATCCATAAAAAACTTTAGTTTAAATTTTAACTTAAATGCCGAAGGATTAATTTCTCTGAATGTCAATATGTAGGTATGCAGCCTAAATCTAAATGAGATATATTTTATGTTATTGTAAATATTGTTGCCTTAAACTATCACAGAAATACAGATAAGGATTTAGTTCTGATTGGATTTTGTTTTAAAGCCAACTCTCACCTCAAAACACGGACACTTAGTGACAATGTATCAACAAGGTAGTGCAAAAGACGGCTGTTTCAGTTGTTTGTCTCTCCTTTAGTTTCTGCACTGGAGCCATCAGCTGTCACTGGCCTAAGCCAAAGAGTTCAGAGCGTGAAGGCCATGACAGGGGATGAAGGGCAGACATCAGTGGTTTCTTCTTTCTTTGTCTTACAGCCTCATTAAGACATGCAGACACCTTCTTTTTTACTTGTTGCCACACATGTTCCATAACAAATGTTCACACCTTAGGTCACAAGGTGTTGGTCAATATTTAAACATGCTGGGGGTTCATGTCAGAAATTATTATCCAGATCCTCTATTGACCCATTCTCTTCTGGGGGCACAGCAGGGTCGTCCTCGTCATCTCGAAGCTTCAAATGTTTGGTCACCAGCTTCAGGTTGGTCTCATGGAGGATAACCTGGGTCAAGTATTTCTCTCGTTTAATCTGCTCTTTGACAGCATACGGGACGTCGGGGATCATGTATGACAAGATGAACTTGGTAAGATAAACAATGTGCTGCAAAGAGAAAAATATACAGAAGTAGTTTAAAAACTAAATTAAAATAAAATGTCAGGAACATTTAATTCTTTTAAATACCCACCTCTAAAACAATTATAAAAGCCATTTTTGCAGCAATCACGTGCCAGTAGTAGACGTTGTGCTCATATTGCCTGGGGTGTCCTGGGGGATACCGAAAATCTCGATACCTGGAAAATAAAGTTTTCAATAGTATTACTTTAATTAACATGAAAACTCAAACACCATTTATTCACAACAAAGGGCAAACTGAAAATATCACACAGGGATGAGACAGACTTTGTACCTGCAGGTGGTGATGTTGTAAGAATCAATTGGCTTGCTGTCGTTTGTAAAATCCCTGGTGTCGAATACAGACAACGAGCTGTTGATGTAGCCCTGCATGGTGTTATTAGCGTAACCTCCATATGGGGACACAGAGAAAGACCAGTAGTAGACCAACCGTGGAATCATGTCTGAGGTAAAGGCGATGATCATGGCCTGTTGAAGCACCAGGACAACAACACGTAAATGAAGTGAAAGCAGAAAATGTTATTTTGTTTGAAATGTCTAACACATAGCTCATGTCAGGGAACTGCCATGAGCTATGTGCATACTGTGCATACTTGTAAATAATAAATATAGGCAATAATATGAGATTACAGGACTAGATACTCGCAAATGTACACTCTGAAGTCCTGATATAAATCCTAATAACATCTTTCTTCGTATATGCCAGTTTTGAGGCTGTAGTTGATTGTTTCATTAAGCATCATCATACTGACAAACAGCACAAGCATGTTTCAAAAAATGTTTTACAGAAATACAAAAACGGCAGTTGTGTTAGACTGCAATAACTCCCAACTCAGTTCAAACAGTAGCTTACATTTGTTGCTACAGCCACAATGGTGATGCCTTGAAGGATTGGCTGCCAGGCCCCTATATCCTGGGCCTTTTCAGGCACGATGCGGCGAAACTGAGTGAGAATTTTCCAAGCATCGACACGGATCTCAAATAAATTGTTGACCAGAGCCAGGACCGGGGCCAGAGGAAAGGAGGCCACAAACAATGTCACAAAGCCAAACTGGATTACTGCAAGAGACAAGATTACAAGCATAACAAAGACTTTCCAGGATTCATTCTCAACAATTACTTATTGTGTGTAAACCGCCTCATATGTGCTTAGTTTCGAACTACGTAACTAAATCGCATTGCAGCTGTGCTGTAGCACTGTCTAATCAAGTTTTAGTGACAATAATTTCAAACCTTATTTTATTTACATATGTGTGCACAATTCATGGTCTTCATGTTGTTTAAGAATGAAAGCAAATATTTGATTGTGTAAATCAGTCATCATCACTCTCTTACTATAACTGTCTCACAATTTAGTTATGGAAAATCAAATGACTCCAGCACCCACAGCACAAACTGCACCACTTCACATTACATCTCATTTTTTAATTGCATTAACAAGCAGAAATGTATAAAGTAAAGTGGAGTTTTATGTGTGTGTAACAAAAAAAAAGGAACTAACTGGCTACCCCTCTGAAACCACCATCTATTCCCTTGACGTTATTGTTAAGTAGTACTTTAAAAGTTAAATATAATACTAAGTCAATTGTTTCAACACTACCCAGACTTCTAATGATACTTTGCCCAGTTATTTTGGTGTAAACCACTGCTGTAATTATTAGTTTCTGTGATGCAAGCTCTTTTGTTATTTGGTGGTACAGTATGTAAGCTCCCACATAGAAAACACCTGCCTTATATTCACATCACAACAGCTTGTGCAACCCTAGTTGTGGCAGATGAATCTACTGAAGGAGATTTTTTTCTTCTTACCCATCTCTAGATATTCATAGAACAGTCCCAGGCTCGAAAAGGGCTGAAGCCGGTAGTCCTGTTCCCAGCGCGGAATCGTGTTTTGTGCGTCCCCACGGGCACAGTGTCGTAAAATCAAATTCTTCACCCACCTGTGGAAGATCAGACTGAGGTGACTGAGGGATGTGGATGATGTAAGTTTACTGTTACAAAGACATTTTGCAACTATCATTTGTCATTATGTTTATGTAACTCAGTCTCAGATTCTTACGGTAGCAAAACCTCTTGAATGTTGTTCCAGATGGCTTTTCCACCCATGATGATAGACAGCTGAGTTGTCAACTCAAACAGACAGCCACCAGGATCACACTGCACACACAAGAAACAGATTAACACTCAAGGACAACAAGCGAACAAGTTAGACCTGTAACAGCTAATTGGACAAATAGTATACCTCCTCGTTCCGGTAATGTCCGAGATAAACAGGGTTTCCAGGATAGCCGACCGACTTCCCTTTTGCGAAGGCGATGTAGAAACAGGAGGAATAATAATTGACAAACTGAAAGAGGAACATCTTCAGGGTCAAGCTGTTCTCATAGTCAGTCTTTGTCCGTGGCAGCTCTGTTATTGTGGGTCAGATAAGACAGGGTTTGAGTCTGAATCACATTCAAGTGAAGAAAGTATAGAGGTGAAACTGAACCTCACCAAAGTCAGTGATCCAGATGGCAACTCGCTCATAAAGCATATTGAGAATCATAATAACAACAAAGTTGATGAGGGAGGCTGTCACTGAAGTGGCCATCTGAGGTGTCACATACTCCTTTATTGGTTCCAACTGCTTCAGGTCCTGGGTCCTGAGGCTCGTTGAGAAGGCAAAGAAGACAGCCAGGCGGTAGACCATGACACCCACAATGGACGCCACGATCAAAAGGATCTATAGGACAAAGTCAAATGATACAAATTAATGGACATTGTATATGGATAATATTCTGTTTATTGCTTTAGTAATTTTTTACTTAATTCCAGTAAGTAATTAACAAACGGAATGGAGTAATTTTTATGTCCTAGCAAGCAATTTACTTTGTATGAAGCCTCTACAATCATAAATAAGTAATGTCTGAATAGTTGGACTGGCCTAAAATAACCTTTTCATTCAAAGAAATTGTTAAGCTATCTATAATTCTATATGTATTCACAGAGGCTTCATGGAAAATTGTTGCATTTGTTTACATTACCCAGAATAGGACTGTCCCAATTCCTATTGACACCCGAACACATCGTCCACATTTTGTATAGGGGATTTTTTCTTTCACCTATATCACCAACAAACACAAAGAAATACACATAAATTTAGCAACAACACTCCATGTATTTAAAACTCATTTTGTGGATACATTTGGTCCAGAGACTGTACACTCTCTGTTTTCTATATACTTTTCTTTACTGGTATAGGTCACAAAACAATGATTTGGCCGTTATTAGATGCAAATCGTGTGTGAGATTTACCCCAGTGACAGGGTTTTTCCTTTCATAGATACACTTGGCCTCATACTCTGGGCGAGATGGCTCTTCCTGCTCCAGAAACTCCACAGTGTCCCACTCGTACTCCAGTTGCGCCTGGTAACGCTTCCAAAATTCCAGGAATAAAGTCACTACAGCCAGAACATGAGCAGTAGCAGGATAAAACAAGCAGAGCAACAATGAGAAATAAGGAAACTATATTCACAGCATCGTCTCCATCTTCCTCCATAAACACATAAAATTATGTTTTTATGTTTTAATACTGCTACAAATGAGGACAAAATAAATATTTCACATAATCAGTTGCAAGCTTGGGTGACATTTGCATGTCTGTATATGCTTTGTGGCAATGTTTAGAAAATATTATATGTTTTTTAAACTTACATACTGTAACTTACCCCAGATTGACATGAAAACTGCAAAGACCAGTGTTCCAAAGTTATCAAATATGCACAGTTTCTAAAAAAGGAGAAAAAAGAAATAAGGATGTCACAGCTGACATTGCTCCATCTGCCTCACATGCAAATCATCTTAAAACCTGCTTGTTGTCGTGCCAGAGGAGAATAAAAGCAGCAACACATTTAAATATGTTAATTCTGTAACCGTATCAACTACTGGTGAAGTAACATGTGACATGAACTGTGGAACTGCCAATTTAAAAAGTTTTCAAAGAGTTTGAATGCTTTAATCTTAATCGAGCTTTATTTTTCTATAGTACAGATATTGCAGATATTCATACCATACTGTGTTTTAAAGAAGAAAATCTTCAATTTTGACATAATAATAATAGCTTTAATAGCTACAATACAATCAATGGCTTCTTTTAAAGTGACATCAGTGCGTTTTATAAACCTATTCTTCAAATTCATATTATCTTGAAAGAAAAATACACTCACTTTTGAAGCTTCACAAGTGTTGTTTAACCTCCAGTATGAGCAGAACTTGTCACACTGTGGACACATCACTATTTGTCCTCCAATCTGAGGATCGCACACCTCTTTGCTACAAAACACAGTAAAGTTGATAAAATGAAAGTTTGTAAAGAAACAAATGTGTAGAAAAGACTTAAATATACTTGTATTGAACAAGACTACAAAATAATGGAAGATGTTGAATTATGTACGTTGATTTTTATAGCAAAATAACCTCGTATTATCTTTGTCTGTAGTTTTTAACCACTTTTTTTTAGGTCTTAATCAGGTGTTGTCATGTTGTCATAGAGACACCTCACAGCTCACCTTCAGTAATGCGATATTCATACCCAGGTCACATGGTGACAAATAAGCAGACTCAGTAACAATGGAACAATCTCCATCCTCTGATGAAGACTGTGAGATGTGATTAAAAGTGCTAGTAGAAAAGTAGCAGGTGGACCGTAAGTTCACATTATTTTTCAAACGACTGTTTTCTGACTGACTTAAAATGGTTAGAAAATGTACTACATACCTCCAAGTGCTGGTTTCTTGAGTCTTATATCCATAGATGAAGCAACACAGCCCCACAACAGCAGCCAAAGCAAGCATATATGTGTAGAAACCCAACCAGGCGAAGTATATGCCGATCTTCTCCCCATAATACTTCCTGTGAAATAGAAGTTTCGTTTTTTTAATCATTACAACTTTGGCTCCACTGTTCACTGGTCTCCTATTAGCGATGCACACAAATACAACAGTCATCATTTTATTGACACCACACAGGACTAAACACTTTGAGGTTTGAGCTGAAGTGAGACACAGTCCAGAAAGAGTAATTATACTACTTAAGTTAACATTGTGATGAGAAAATAAGAGCTTGCGTTCACCTTATGAGGTCAAGTGGTTGCATCTTGTAGAAACTTTTAGGACTAGCCCATTCTTGATAGAGTAGATATCTCTCGTTGGGGCAGCCCTCCTCTCTAGACCTCACATTGAACCTGCACTGAAAAAGCCAGGGCAGAGGACCACGTTACTGTGTATTTTCAGTTTACATCTACACAAAGGGCAGAAAACAGTACTACTCACGTCATGGAGGGGATACGCAGCTTTGTACACTCCGCTGTCCAGAAGTTTGGTGATACCAAACTTCTTTGCATTTCCTCGTATCTCATAGGGGGCACGACTCAGGATGTAAAATGCCTGCGAGAAGGTAAAGAACATTCCATAACTATGGTCTGATTATCTTTATGCTAATAATCTCTTCATATACGTCATGCTATCAATCAGTATGCAGACCCAGCATAGACAACTTAGTTTCATTAACTTTAATAGGCTCCACTTTAGCACCTGTAGAGACTGTTCAAACAAACAACTTTAGACTACTTACATTCCCAACAATAAAATCAGAAAAAGAACTTGCGAACAGACCAACATTTCAAAACTTGCCATTCTGCTTCTCATGGCTGGAGTGAAGAAGAGATCCTTGTCTTTCATGTAGAAGTACTCTAGACGATCTTTCTCAAAGGGGGCAGTGAAGAACTCGGCCTCCTTGCCAATTAGGTCCTCGTTGGGGTAGAAGTGCTTGGTGATGCAGGACAGAAAGCGCCACGGGGAGGGACGCGAGGACAAATCGTTGGCCTGGATGGGGAGCTTTATGTGCAAGACCTCGGCGTATGTGCACAGCACGTCCCACGGCATGTGGACTTTCACAAACATCAGTTTGTCATCGAGTACCTGCAGAACACAAATGTTTAGAGGTTAGTGGAACTTTGAGAAAAAGGAAGAGAAAGATCACTTTGCAAAGCTTAACTGACTTACAGATTTTGTGCCCTCCAGCTCCAGCCCCATATTCATCAGGCTGGCCTCAAAGAACTGTCGTCGTTTCTAAAGGGAAGGGCCCAGACAAAGTTTCTGTGATCAATTATCTCGTCTCGTTTGTGGCAAATTCAGTTTCTACACCAAACGCACTAAAGCATCCTGCATCACTGTAGGTTCCAGGTCTGCAGAGTAAATACAGTGAGTTTTTTTTTAACTAATTTGAACATTTTCAGCTTAACCATAGCACATTTCATTATTAGCTTTAAATTTCATATTTCAAAATTGCTTAAGTATCGATGCCATTAACTACAATATAAAATCCCTGAGAATAAAAACAGTCAACAAGTCTGAGCACGTTCTGGTCGGATACACTCGTGGAGCCACTACCCAGCTTCACCAAAGACCAACAAAAAACAATACAGAGCACTGGATTTGAATAAAAAAAAAAAAAGTAGCTCACCACAATGCTCAGCTACAATGAATGAAATTATTACAGAAAATAATATTTCTATAAAATAATATAATTCTGGTTCCAACAGTTTTTAAACAGTTCTGATCATTACCATGCAAAGGAACTCGTTTTTTTTATGTTTTAACCCTATAGTGACAGAAATGCTGCTTCCTGACTTTCTTAGTTCTATTTTTATTATTTGTATTCTTTGCTGTGTTCATGCTGCAGCAGAGTGAAAGTACAGGGGGACAGAGGAAATCAGAGGGAAAAGGCCCACATAGCTAATAAAAAAAATCTAAGTTGAAAAGTGACTTATTTAGACATCTACAATGACCTTTGTGTAAGTTAAACTTTCAGTCAGACTTTGTACAGACTTAAAATCAGGGTGGCATCTCTCCCTCATTCCACCTTTTACTGATCTGTCTACAGCCTTTTGTTATGCATATGTGTATTTGGAGAAAGCTGATTAGTAACCTAGTTTCATGTATACAATAGAAAGAAAGCAGTTTTCTAGAAAATAGTGTTTCCCCTAATCTCCTACCCTGGTTTCAGAAACCAGCATTTACATAACAGAATTTAGATATTATCAGCATCTAGACCAATAACTCAGCTAACACGATCTAAACTAAACCACACCCTCCAGCAGTCAGAGCAGGTAGGTCTGTTTGACATCACATTGGTTTTTACAAAAAGGGAGTGGCAGCTAGAAAGTGCTGCACTCCTCATACCTCACTGGGTTTAGTTTAATTTGAGATGATTATGCACATTAAATTGCTTCATTTTTAAATAATCTGTGATAAATGGGCTCATAAGCTCTGATTATTAATGGCTCTACCAGACTACCTTTTACAATAAACAGGCTAAAACTGCTTGATGGGCTTCTACATATGTGGTTTTACTTGTGCAAGATCAAACTTTGCTATTTGTAAAATTCTCAAACTTTTAGCTTTCAAACTTTATAGGATACAGTCATTTCAAAACCACTTAAGGGGTTACAGACACAACACTGCAGGTCTCTGTGGATCTACAGTACACATCCCTGTGTAGACCTGTTGTGAAAGGTACAGGTAGCAACAAACACACCTGTATATGTCAGTTCGTGTCTCATTGTCCTTTGTTTGTGTTCTTACACTAATGCACTGATTCGGAGAATTTACATTACATGTGTATTTATAGAAGGTGGCATGGTAAATATTTATGGTATTAATGTGAGTAATAGCATTAGTACCAAAAATGTCCTGTGCTGTCTTATAAAATGTTCCAGATTTCTATTGCAAAATAATAGAGTTCTAACTTACAATAGGAGACATATTTCTAGGCCGATCTGATTGAACTTTTCTTAGCAAAGTTTTGATGGTGTAGGTTAAAGTGTAATGTTACTAATTTCTGCATCTTCCCCTGGTCTGCAGCTGTAATAAACAGATCCTGATTAAAGTCTGTGTGTGTACTAACAATATAAAGAGGGCACTGTAAAAAATGTGTGTGCAGCAGCTGTTCAATTAAGTCCATAATCAGAAGTTGAAGAAATACTTCAGTTTTTGTATGCTGTGCTTAAAACCACTGTCATGAGTAATTAACTAAACATCACAGATCCATCCTGACGTGCTGGCGCAAATAAGAACTCCCTTTACAAATAAGAACAGTCAATACAAAACACGGAATGCATATCATCAGCACAATGAATATCTTGTTTAAAAAGTGTTTCACACACAATTCTTGTCAACTTCATTGTAACTTTACTGAGTGGACATGACTTTAAACGGAAGTTTAAAACTTAAATGACGAGTAAAGATAAATATTTAATAACAAAAATTTTTTGCTACAAAATCTTGAGCATCAAGCGATTTCCTGTTTGATTGTCATTATGCTCAGATTGTTTTTTATTGTTGTTTCAGTGTCCCACACTAAAAATTGTTGGGTTTGATCATTTACTCTGAACATCCCGTTTCAAGATGAGCTGTGGAGCACCACCCTTCTCTCTCTCCCCATAGATTACTCCATTTATGTCACTGTTTGGAACAGTTAAGCATGTTAAGCCCTGTACCGACCAGCTCGAAACACAAAAAAAGAGAGACCTACCTTGTGTCTCTGAGGTGTATTTTTCTTATCAAACTCCTTTTTGTCCTCATCCTCATAGACCAGGATGAAGTCGATCCGCCTCACACCGTCATTAAAAAACAAGGAGTCTGGTTTGTTGTTAAACTCTGCCTGAGGACAAAAATAATGCGTGCTAGGTAAATCCACAGCATGGAACTCATACACCTCTTCTTCCATATTGCTATACATCCTGAAATGAACTGAGACACGTCAGAGTTTTGTAAGTCTGTGCAGGGATGCTCCTAAATACTGACTCTGAACAGCCTATTTAACCTGTGATATGCAAGAGTCAACAAACATTGTGACACCCCCCCCCCCCCCCCCCCCCCCCCCCCTCTCTCTCTCTCTCTCTCTCACACACACACACGCTCAACATTGCCCCAGCATATCAATAAAGCTCTTGTAAGCACACTGTAAGTGTTATATTGTCAAGCTGATTTACCTAAAATTCAAACTTTCCTGGTCAGAACGTAGAGTATCAACAGGAGTTGTTCTGACTTAAAGTCTTTTGAATGATGACTTGAATGAATGAATTTGAAGAGTTTGCTTAACTTAGCAAATTATATTAGTTGCTAAAAAAACGAGACTAGAATATAAGTCTTGTCCAGCATACATTTGTTGGAGAGATAGTAAAGCCCTCCATATGTTGCCTTTTTTATAGTTTAAATTAAAAATTATGGTGGAAAGAAACAAATCACATAGTGGATTTAACTGAAATTACACACAGGCTCTCAGTTTTACAGGATGTCATAAAAAACCTGATGAGTCACTTTCTATGAAACTGAGGTGGCAAAGCTCAACATGGGGAGGGGGCAAATATCATTTACATGTAAATGTACTCCAGAATCATTTTAGGAAAGAAAGAGGAACATCCCTACACTGTATAAGGGAATGTTTATGATGAGGCCCTGCAGGATCAAAGTCATGAAACTCCACAGTCGCTGGTTTGGAGCAATAATTTCTGTAAATGCTGCTTTTTGTGTACAAAAAAGTACTTATTCTGTTATTGTGTATTATAACAGCTTATAGAATAATACACTGGAGAATAGCTATTAAGGCTACAGGCTTTAAAGAATGGGCAGGTACAATCATAGACAACGCATCCTATAGGTCTGTGATAAGCAAACTGAAAAGTAACGTGAGTGACTTTTTTGGGAACTATATCAATTTTGATTGAACACCTTGTTTTCTGTTTTCATTTCTGTGATACTCTTATTTTATGTTTATCTTTATTCTCCTTAACTATACTACTGTACAATCTGATTAACTATGAAAGACCTTAAGCCTTGTCATACCATGTACCAACCCTTTCAAAAATAGAAATGCAAAGGAAAATAAGCAAAATCAACAGGCAATCCACAGACGCTGCTTGTACTTTTTACACATTTATGCACAGCTTGTATTCACTGTATATGTAGATAGGGACTAAAAAGTGTAGTATGTGTGTAATGTCTATATGATGAGCCAAAACTTATTGCACACACTTTCACTTTCAGTTTTCCAGATGACGCTGGCTTGACTCACCTGCAGTGTTTTGGCTAATTTTGCTCCTTGTGCAATTGTATGATATGTCGGTAAAAACTCCTCAGGGTAAACTGTAAAAAAACAGAGGAGACACAAAAATCACATTATGGACATAAAAAAAAACTAGTAATCCTAAATCTAAATGGGGATTATTTTAAACATGACCAATAAACTGAATGCCTTCTATTATTGGTTATCACAGCTATATCGTTATCAGCTTCTGTGCAGGTATTCCAAACTGAATGGGCGATTATAAAAATTTTACTGGCTGCGTTTTTTCATCTCTTTATGCAACTGTAAATAGAGATTAAGAAAACATAACAAATACACTGACTGTCTTATACTATTTAAGTGGTTATCACAGACATATCATTACCAGCCTACAGCAAGTATCAGAAAGTACAACAAAGTATTCACAGTGCTTAACTTTTTCCACATTTTGTCTTGTTACAGCCTTATTCTAAAATGGATTGAATCCATTATTTTCCTCAAAATTCTACAAACAATACCCCATAATGACACTGGGAAAGAAGTTTGGTTAAAATCGGTGCAACATTATTAAAAATCAAAACACAAAAATTACATGTACATAAGTATTCATGGCCTTTGCCATGACACTCAAAATTGAGGTCTGGTGCATCCTGTTTTCTCTGATCATTCTTGAGATGTTTCTGCAACTCCTGTGGGAAAGTTAATTGCTTGGACATGATTTGGAAAAACATGTAACTGTCGATATGAGGTCCCACAGTTAACAGTGCATGTCAGCACACAGACCAAGCCATGAAGTCAAAGGAATTGTCTGCAGACCTCCTGGATCTGGGGAAGGGTGCAGGGGAACAGTCATGTTTAACAACTGACATCAATATTTTGATTTGAATCATGACTATCTTCACCAGGAAGTTTCAATTCATCAAACACTTTGTTTTGTGAGCATATTTGTCTATGAACAAATATCTGCAAAATTATGTTCTCGTCAGCATCACCTTTGTTTTCATTGCTAACTTGCTATCATGCTAAACAACACTGTTAACATAATTAAAACACCCTGATATGTGCATAAAACACAGTGTATGAGGTAAATATTACACCAACTAAAAAAAGCATGTTAGCCTGTCAACACGCTGTTATTTTTATTTTCATATTCACACTCTTTTCTAAAACTGACTAATAATACAGTACTGAGAATAAAAAGAATTTTCCCATCAGCATCAGCACTATAGGTGTGTCAAAGATCAACTGCTTTCGGCTTGTCCCTTCAGGAGCACCACAGCTGAACTTTGATAAGCATGTTCATTTGGAATGAGTTTTTATGCTGGATGCCCTTCCTGCTGCAACCCTCCCATTTTTATGCGCGGGGGTCATCCTTGGTGGGTTTGGATTTGAAACTGCTGCCTTCTGTATCGAAACCTATGCTCTACCACTGAGCCACCAGGCCCCCATCTCAGCACTATAGATATGTAACATTTATAAATAATTAATAAAATGAGCAAACGAAGAAGGTGAACATAACAGCACCATTCCCTCTCGAGCTGTGTGTCACTTTAAAAAAGGCCAGGACCTGTTCTACCTCACATGGCACTGGATGAGAACACACTGTAACTCATTTGCAGAACTGAAGGACTAAACTAGTGACCCTGTAGCTGCAAGCTGCTGTTGCTGCTTTAATATTATTAAACTGCCCGCTGGCCACCATGTTGTATTACATGCTGGAAAAAAGAAAAGAAACAGATGGCTTTCTACTCAGGATGGTCTACACCCTGCACTGGTCTGCACTTTTCCCCCCTTCATCAAAAAACTCGGAAATAAAGTGAAAATGAGTAACTATGACTTACTCTGTTATATCCTTACTGATAAAAAGCCATCCTTCCTTTTTTTGTTTTTTTAAACAACAGATGACACAAACATGGAAAGTCTTTCAATATTTCCATATTAAGTGGAACACTATGACAAAACTAACCAGAGACAGATGTTGTTTTCAAAACACTGTCCACAGTTACAGTAACTGTGGAATCACGGCTGACCAAATGAGCAAAAGGGTTCTCCCTCTGAAAACTGCAAAGTCTACATACAAATCTACAGACAAAGGACTGTTTTGGCAGCTGGTTATTTGTTTATCTACCTTTGTATGCTGACACTATAATCACAGACAGTAAGGATCTAATACTGCAAATTGGGTGCATAGAGTATATGTGATAGTTTGGTGTTTAAACATCCAGTATCTGTAACCGATACTCTGATTTGACTTGCGGGGGGTTGGAGCCTATCCCAGCTATCGTAGGGTGACAGGCGGGGTACACCCTGGACAGATCGCCAGTCTATCGCAGAGCCAACACAGAGAGACATACACAGACAGACAAGCATTCCACTCACATTCACACTTATGGGCAATTTTAGAGTTAACGACCACAATGAATTAACCTTCATGCTGTGAGGCGGCAGCGCTAACCACTCGTTGGTGTTTAATCCTTTGCTGTCTGTGTATGTGTTCAAGTTGTTTGTTATTGTCTCTTGTACACAGCTGTTTGTACTGTCACCACTTTAAATAAATAAAACGTGCACCAGTTACTGAGACGTTCTCTTTTTTTTCGAGGCTCTGAGTCTAAGAGCGTAAACCCCACAACAGTGTTTGACTCATTAAATCCAAGAGAAATATGATTACGACACCTCGGCAACCTACAGTGAGTCATTTAAGTGTGATTCTCTTAAAAGGCGTGGTGAATTGATGCCAACATACCAAAACCACCCGCTTCCTTTCTGCAATAGCTACATCCTCTCTCACAAAACACAACACACGCACACATGCAAAACAGTCACAATTGTTGCAAAAGGGATTCTTTTCATTGCAGAAGCATGAAATATTATAAAGCACATTTGTTTTACTTCCGGGCTCTCATTTCAAAAAATAACTAATTAGTCCTTCTGAGTTAGTTCTACTCACCACAAGAAATCTCATTCCACAAGAAAGGCTATGATTTTGGTAGGAGCTGGGGGTTAGGTATAATGTAGGTGAATATATGCTACATATATGAACATTTGCTATTTCCCTAGTATCCACTGACCTACAGCAACCTTTCAGATCTGGCTGAAGATAGGCATCAGGGTTGCTGCACCAGCTGCAGAGCAGGATGGTTGTCAAACATGACTTCCTGCATCAACACCATGTGGTATTGTGCATGCTACTCACAAGAAACAACGTCTGAAAATATCCAAACCAGTGACTGTTAATTGTGAGTTTATGTCTGATAAATAATAGTTCATAATAGGCCCAATCAAACCGAATACACTCCGTGAAGCAGAATAAAAAGCACTTTACATTTCTACTTGATCTGGGCTTTACAAGTGTTACTGATTGTTAGTGATGATTCACTCAGGCAACACCTGACCAGACAGCATCTCACTGTGGATAAGACAGATGTTACAGGAGCTTATGGATCAATAATTATGTCCCATAAATTAGAAAACAGTGTGACTGACTGGCTGACAGCTGAACCTGCAGGTTTCCAACACTGTCTATTGTCATCTGTACTCTTGAGACTAATGCCAGCAAGTCAAGCACGTCAAAGGCACAAAAGTCACATCAGTTAGCTATCGCATAAACTCTGATTTTAGAGATTTACTGCGGGGGAAAGGTGATCTTATTTATTTATTACTATATTTTATCCACCCTTTAGCACATACATGACAACACTAAATAACTTCTGTCATAGCAAGTTATTGTCTTACAAATAAAATCTGCATTTAGGTCTTCACTTCAATGAAGAAAGAAACAACTGATGATTCAACATTTAGGTATTTTCCCTTTTCATTGTAGCTGATGAAGTTGAGCCTGATTTTAATAAGGCTACCCTGATGAGAAGTTTCTAAAACTGCGGAATAATGTTTAAAAAACTTTACTAGTTACAGCTTCACTGTCCGTCCCACGGACCAACTGCAGGCTGGTCCTGTTGGTACTTTTACCACAGATCTCATGGTCTAGCTAAAGTGGCACATGACCAGGGAAAGTTGGGATCATATCCAGACCGGGGCCATGATCGGACACTTACTCAACAAGTCTCTAAATTAACTACATTTCTCTCACCGATTTCTTCGTCTACCATGCCCACTGACACATCTCGGTCCACCCCCTCTGTGTCCGAGAGGGACTCCATCTCCAGCACGTCGTTTTCGCTCATTTTTTCTGGTCGAAGCTTTCACTTACATAACAAAACGCATAAAATTAAATCAAAAATATATATCCAGCAGTGGAGCTTGTGTTAAAGTGGCGTCACAGAACTGCACTTTTCTTCGCACATTGTTGCTTTGTTTCTCAACATGGACCCCGCATCTTCAAGTTCTGTTCAAGCTGTGACTTGTGATAATGGAAATCACACGGGTGGGGTCGGAGGCGGAGGACGAGGAGGGTCCGCCAGAATGCCAGATCCTATTACGATCATTTTAAAATCTTTGTAAGTTTGTTGTGGATGTTGCAAGTGGCATCCGTGGGAATATGTCTGCTGTTTTTTTTTTGTTTTTTTTTTAACTAGTAGGCTACTTCCTCATATACTTGCTCGAATGGCCTAAAATAAAGTCATTATACTGCGCAGTTTTGGAGTTGTGGGCTCCACATCAATGCTTACTTACTTTTTGTCCAAACGGCGAAGAAGGTTTTAAATTGTAAAAGTGATTGAAATATAATATATTTACTCTTCAGCCTTGGGGGAATAATGTTTTTCCTGAACCAAATGCGATCTGTTCATTTGTTGTTTGTGCAAGTGGCTTATCTAAAGTACTTATTTTAGAAATGTCTATATATAGATTGAATTTTCTTAATGTCACATCACAACGTGGGAAAGATGTGTCTGAAAGGAATTATGAACAAAAATGGAAATTGTTAATTACTTGATTAAAAAGTTGCCGGGATGAACCTGCTTTAATCAATTACGGGGCGACGTAACTGACTGAAAAATGACAAATGTGCTGTTATGGGCATCACAACTCTTCTTTTCCTTTGACTTTGATTTTACGGAAGGCTTTAAGTGCCTGTAACAATATGCACTCATTGGGTCGATTTTCACAGGAAACAATCGAAAGTAATCAGAGTCAAAGTATATCCAAGTATTATTTGTTTTAACACCTGTCTGATACTGATAAGTGCCTCAGCTGTCACTTCGAAGAGCCGCTTGATTACAATTGCTGTACTCTTCAGATGAATAGCGCAACCTAAAACGTGTTATTCGGGTTGACCACGCACACATGGCCGCCTTGACCCAGAGGCATGATAAATGATAAGTACTAGGAATCTGACTTTACCGCAATAGTTGGTCGAATGACAGGATAACGTACAGGCTAAGTGCTAGGAACTGTACAAAAACGTGGCCCAGCAAGTAGGGGAAAGAAAACGGGGACGGAATACTATTGGGGGCATTTCCGCCAATAACAAACCTGTTAGCTTGTAGCGGCTATTAAGTGTATTGTTTGTGCTAGCCATTCTAAGTGTGTAAAATAGTTAACTAGGTAAAGATTAGTGGAAAGCGGGTAAAAGAGAAACGTTTTATCCCAGTGTTACACAAATAGCACAATGGGTAAACATTACTGTTGTTGTTAATAACCGAACAGATGACTCTGCATAGTGTTAGCTAGCTAACGCGGTTAAACGACATGCTATTTTAGCAAACAGTGAGCTGTTAGCTTGCTAATGAGTGGGGTCATTGGTTATTAACATGTCCCGACACCCACCAGGTTCATCTTTTGGTCGCCAGAAAACCGATTAAACTGACAACACTTGAATCAAAGAGATTGCTAAGTTACAGCTTTTAGCCAGTTCAGATCATTTCCTGGCAGCGAAGCTTTCAATTGACAAGATTTTTTCCAGGTAAGTTAACGTCCACTAATCAACAGTGAATTTTTTGAAAGGTTGACAATGGCAGTTTTTTTTATATCTGTGTTGACTAACTAATGCACCACCAGAAACCACTTTATGATCAGTACTGGAAGAAGTAGTTAGATGTTAAACGTATTTGAAAAAAATATTTGTTACAGTTAGTATTTGCCAAATATTAATTTGTGTATGATGGTGTATTTTTTCTTACAGCTCAGTTAGTACTTCAGCTCTGCAAAATGAAGATGTTCTCAGTATCTCACAAGACAGTGTTTGTTGTGGACCACTGTCCCTATATGGCTGAGTCAAGCCGTCAGCAGGTAGAATGTGATGTGCTGACAAAAAGTCGCGCTCAAGGGGTAATTCCTTTGGCCCCTGTGTCCAAGTCCCTGTGGACCTGTGCTGTGGAGTGCTCTATGGAATACTGCCGGATTCTGTACGATATTTATCCAAAAGACAAAGTGGTTAGTTTCTTTTTTTTATTTTAAAAGTGAAATGTTTTAGCTCAAGACATCTTCCCCATCACTAGTTGAACAACTGTTATACTGAATCAGTGACATCAATTTCATCAGCATTTTCTTTCACTTTGTTATATACAGGTAAATTATATTGTGAGTGATTCAGAGTTCCACATACTGAATAGCTGGAGGCAGGAGGAGCAGAGCACTCACGAGGTACTTACTGTAATGTAACTCTATTTGCAAGCATAATTAATTTTAGAAGTGCAAAATTTGTAAACCCCAGCAGTGACCTTTTGCAGAGGCGCTGATCAGAGTAAGACTTGCATTTTGTTCATGCAGTTTCTCCCCTTCTCTCCTGCAGCTCATGTCAGCTCTGGCAGCTGTTGGCCCCCCTAACCCACGCGAGGACCCAGAGTGTTGCAGCATCTTGCACGGATTGGTTGCTGCGGTTGAGTCGTTATGCAAGATCACAGAGTTGCAGCATGAGAGGCGCACCACACTGATGGACACAGCTGAGAGAGTCGCAAATAGAGGGCGAATTATCTGCCTAACCAATGCTAAAAGGTATAAACTGTCCTTATCATACTGGGAGAAAAACAGTAGTTTTTATTCATATTCCGTTCACGCTCTGTCTGATAGGTGTTTTAGATAAAGTTTATATCACTGAAGACCAATCTAATGCAGTGACCATTTTGTATTTGATCATAGTGACACTCATGTGCGCATGTTGGAAGACTGCATCCAGGAAACCATTTTGGAACAGAACAAGCTGGCAGCAGGCTCAGACAGGTCCGTAGAAGATGATCTCACTGATGTTGACTGTAGTGTGCTTGAAATAGGATTCAGCAGGCGGAAACATTGTTTTGATGCTTCTCTTCTAATGGAACACATAAATCACATATATGACATGGCGTACACTACAGTGTTGCACAGCAAATCTGGGCACTTGTGACAGTAATAAATGACTCAATTTGCTTTCTAACTCACTGTTGTGTGTTTCAGACTGATGGCCATACAGCAGTGTGACCTGGTTTTAATTCACATCCACCCACAGGGTGAGGACACACTGGTGTCTGACCGGCCAAAGAAAGAGGTGAGTGCTGAGTCTTGGGACTCAGTCCTCTAAAAGACACCATTCTAACATATAACATGCTGTGGGATTTACCAAAACAATCACAGTGTCGCAGCTGTTATTTCTCACTGTGTTCCTCTCTTGCTGTGTCAGATTTCTGCACTGCTCACGAGTGAGGTTCACAGTGTTCGTGCTGGGAGGCACCTGGCCACTAAACTCAACATTCTAGTCCAGCAGCATTTTGACTTGGCCTCCACCACCATAACAAACATTCCCATGAAGGTAAGGTCCTCACAGCTCTGTAGTGTGGCCTTGCACATGCCTCATCACATTTAAACTCACATAACTCACATCAATGTTTGACAGTGTTTTTCCTTTATAACTTATTCTATAAACATGCAGTCATATTCTGAATGCAGTGCACCACGTCCCCCTTTTACTTGATTGATTGCTTTGTTTTATTATGCTCATGTTTTTCTTTGTGCTTGCCAAATCTTTGTGTGAGCCCTTCCTCACCTATAAAGACTACGTAAAACTTTACAGTTTCATATTTTTGGTTTTCTCATCTGCATGTTGATATGACTGTGAACCTGCTGCTGGTTTCATGCTGTATTTTCTGTTTTGCTAGCCCACATTAAATGTTTGCGAACAGGTTAGTACTCTGATCACACACACATGCAAGTGAGGAAGGGGCAGAGTTCACACCATGTAGTATGCTGTGTATATATTTTGAGCTCCATTGCTGCAAACAGATTTAAAGTGTCATGAAATCATTTTAGTGTGACGGTGTGCAGATTTACTGGTGAGATTCCAGTGAAGGACAGGCAACTCTTGTCTCATGTGGACAATCTTGTAAGGCATAGTTTGGGATTTGCTGGACATGTTAAATGAATATTAACTCCCTTTTATTTTATAAGAATTTAACTTGGTCTGGGAAAACAGCCATTTATGAGTAAAGCATCAATCAGTTTTATGTCCAAACATTTGTTACCAGCGTTGCCTCTTCTGAGTTATTAAATACTGTCAATGTCTGTCAGTTGTTTTCACCTTAAAAGTTTAAATCCAGACTTTCCCTGGGTGTTTTACCCATCAGTTCCCACTCACTTCCCCTTTAGTTACTTGGTGTGGTCCATTGTGCTGTCTCAATAACTAGTTTTTAAACCTGACCATCCTTTAAGTGTTTTATCTTAATTCCACCCTTAGCTAAAAGCTTGTGATGGAAAAGTTGGTTTTCAGATCGGTCTTTGCCAGGTTTTTAAGTCTAAGCTGAGTAAAACCTGTACTATGTTACAGTGTGAATTAATGTACATTTACATTAAACAGTCTTTGATGTGAATAAAAGGAAGCATACTTGAGTGATCAAGTGATTTTATTTTGACTTTGTTTATTATTATTTACTCGTTGGGACATGAAATCAGCAGTGTTAATACGTGTGTTAATACGTGAGTTTACACATTTATCCTGACTTGTATTTGTTATTGTATCTGTGGATGGGCAGGAAGAGCAACACGCCAACACATCAGCCAATTATGATGTTGAACTGCTGCACCACAGAGATGCTCACCTGGAGTTCTTTAAAAGTGGTAAGTACAAAAGTTAAAAGATGAAAAAAATAAATCAAAATTTTAGAGGGCCATTATGAAATTTACTGATCAGACAGAACTGCACAAATAAAGTGGATTTGAGGCAAATTAGTGGAGTAAAAATAGTTCTCAACATAATTTATCAATTTACTTTAATTAACATTTCAGATGTTGTCTTTGTGTTGTGCAGGGGACTTGCATATGGCAGGCACCAGCACTCGAGAAAATGGACTCAAAGAGACAGTAACACTGAAATGGTGCACACCACGAACCAACAGCATAGGTGGGAATGGTCAGCTTAACTTCCTATTTATTATTTATGTCAAAGTTTATCAAGTGACTCTTTTTGTAAAATATGTGTGGTTTGGTTAAAATGTTTTTCTTTTTTAAATCTCAGAGCTGCATTACTGTACAGGAGCTTATCGCATCTCCCCCACAGATGTTAACAGTCGTCCATCGTCATGTTTGACAAACTTTCTCCTTAATGGTGAGCTGCACTTTAATTCATAATAACACTGATAAACACTTTTTTAAAATCTGATATTTATTCATCCTAAATGTCTTGATTGTTCGTATGTTTATATGACGTTTCACAGGTCGATCGGTGCTGCTGGAGCAACCAAGGAAGTCTGGGTCAAAGGTCATCAGCCACATGCTCAGCAGCCATGGTGGTGAGATCTTTCTGCATGTGCTCAACAGCAATCGCTCCACTCTTGAAGACCCACCCTCTATAAGCGAGGGCTGCGGAGGCCGAGTGACAGACTACCGCATCACAGTAAGTTTAGCTCATATAAACTATGTTGGAAAATTTGTCATATTGCTTGTGACAGTGATGGGTATTTTTGTGTTTCCTTAGGATTTCGGTGAATTCATGAGGGAGAACCGCCTGACTCCAGTTTCAGAATCCTCCCATGATTCCTCCGAGAAGCTACCGGTTGATAGGGCCAAAGCTCAGCTGGAACGACACACTCGATATTGGCCCATGATCATCTCCCAGACCACCATTTTCAACATGCAGGCAGTGAGCAACATTCACATAACTTCATTCACATTTACAGCTGTCCAAGATTTCTGTCCTTTTAAAAGATGTTTTCACATCCAAAACATTCAGTTCGTTGTTAACTGACTATAACATCTGAACACATCTAAGAATGTTTTCTATGTTAGTCCACATCACCGTCCTTCACCTTAATTTTTAGGCTTTTTTGTGGTCATGTTTTTCCTCAACTAGGTGGTTCCTCTAGCTAACCTGATAGTAAAGGAGACTCTAACTGAGGAGGATGTGTTGACCTGCCAGAAGACAGTGTACAACCTTGTGGACATGGAGAGGAAGAATGACCCTCTTCCTATCTCCACTGTGGGATCCAGAGGCAAAGGCCCAAAGAGGTATTTCTTTCTCTTCTTTATCTTCCAACCTGTGTTGTGAACATCAATATTACCCTCACTACTATTTCTGCACTGTTTTTTGTTTTTTTGTTTTTTTTTTCTTTTCTTTTCTTTTCTTTTCAGGGATGAACAGTATCGTATCATGTGGAATGAGCTGGAAACATTAGTAAAAACTCATGCCGGAGCCACCGACAGACACCAGCGAGTTCTGGACTGCATTATCGCCTGTCGCAGCAAACCTCCAGAGGAGGAAGAGAGGAAGAAGAGAGGGAGGAAGAGGGAGGATAAGGAAGACAGGACAGAGAAAAATGGTAGCAAGGACACAGATGACAAAAGCTGGCAGGACTCAGAGAGGTGAGTATTGCTTGGATGGCAATAGTGAATTAATTATAGTTTGAGGCCACAAATATGTTCTTTCTGGGTACTTGATCCAGGTCATTTCAAATTTGAATTTAAAGGCTTAAAGGTTTACTGGATAAAGAAGATCACGAGTCAGAGGTGATAAAGGATTCCCCCGACTCTCCAGAGCCGCTCAATAAGAAGCCTCGTCTATCCACAGAGGAGGTTCATCCCCCAGAGAGAGCAAAAGGTACCAAACCTCCCCATACTTAATAATAATAATAATAATAATAATAATAATAACCATAATAATATTAATAATAATATTCTTACTTAATAAGAATAATAATCATCCCCGGAGGATCTTGTAGGGTAGAACAATCGTCTCTTGGTAAATGGTACTAAGCGAAGTCAGGCTTTCACAAACTTAGCTGAAATCTTATATGGTTAAAATTATTAAAACTGATCTGAAATAATACTGTGTCATTGGAGTAATTACAGACTTGTCCAATTTTCTACTTGCTTTCTATGGCTTTAGTCTAGGGTGTGAAGTATCTTAATGCTTTTAAATTTCCCCCTGACTTACCTAAAATAAACAATTTCTCTGCTTCTAGTTGATAAACTCACGTTTGACTTCACTATATTATAATCTCTCACTACTTTTAGCTGAAAAATGCCTCCAGATGACATCACCTGGAGGATTTTTATTTTATTTTTTTGGTCATTAGGAGTTCAGATGATGTCATCTGGAGGAGCTCTGAAAAAAGCAGGTTTACCATAATTACAACATCCTTAGTAAGAGCATCATCTGAACTGAAGGTTCCTCCAAGTGATGTCGTATGGAGGCATTTTCCAGCTAGAAGTAGAGAGATTTTAATATAGTGAAGTCAAAGGTGAGTTTAATGGCATTTAGGTACATGTACTACCCAAACTAGAACCAAAAGAAACAAGTACAAAATCAAGAAGGCGTCTTTTAACAAAGCCACTTAGCTTTTTTTTTCTTCCCAATTAACTATAGCATCAGCTGATGACATCAGTGAGGCGTCTCTTTTGTGTGTGTTTTTATCTGCGTTCCTTGTGTCCCGGTCTCTGCAGGTCCCGTCTCACTCCTCACCATGTGGACCAATCGCATCACTACAGCCAACTCCAGGAAGCACCAAGAGTTTGTTGGAAGAGCGAGCTCTGTCAATAACAAGTTTGAGTTGTACCAGCACCTGAAAGAAGAAAATGGGTGTGTAACATGTAAATGTCCAGCCTCTTTATGGGTGTAACACTGTTAGGATTAACACTGTCCATGTAGACAGTATGTAGCAGGTTTTACTCATATCTGTGTAATGTAATCATTTCTCTTGTTCTCAGGATGGATGTTCATGAAAATGGCAAAGCCTCTAGATGATGTCTCCATGGTGATTATGGATCAGTGTTTTTCAGACTTTGGATTCCTCATCAAAATACAATTTACAGTGAACTTTACCCTAATGAGAAATTTATAAATGTTTTTTTTTTTTAACTCATAATTTTGTAGATAATGCTGTTCACATATTGTGTAACACAATAAATGATGTCAGTAGAAAACATTGCTGTCGGCTTCTGCACAAACAGTGTGGAAGTGATGAATTATTCATTTTACAATGATTTATCCATATAATACTAAACAAATACCTGACAGTAAAAACCTGTGTAGTAAATTAAATTGTTGCTGCTCTGTTTACAGATATACACACCAAGATTAATCAAAATCTAAAAATCAGTGACAACTTTTGAATAATGAAAACTTTCACCATTTATTTCTGGAACTCTTGCTCCCAGTCTTTGTGTGACAGGTTAACCCACAGTGTTAGTTGAGGTGGGGCCAGTTCAGGTTGGACCAGTAAAGGTTGTCCACATCTGTCTCTCTTTGAAAAGATACTTCTCTTTAAAAAGGTCCATCTTCAGAGGAAGCTCTATATGTAGCGCTGGCTGAATGTTTTGGGTTATCATCATGCAGTATGAAGTGATGCCCTCTCACTTTTGCAGCGTTTGGCTGACTCTGAGCACAACGTATAACCCTGTACATTTCAGAATTCATCCTGCTACTTTTATCAGGAGTCAGGTCATCAATAACCAACAAAGCCGTCTATATAATTATTATTTAGTCTGGGTTGTAAAAAGTGCTTTCACTTGAATCTACAATGAAATTGTGGTGAAGAATAAGGCTGATAATTATCATCATGATCCTCTCAGTGAATGGCCACATAATGAAGGCTAGACCCTACATGTTAACTTCTGGGTGTAGTGTGTGGCTCCTGAGCAGGAGGGGGAGCAGTTGGTTCACGAGCGCTAGTGCCCTTTAATGTTGGAATTGAAACTGAGTAATTCAAAATTGGTGTAACTAATAAAAGTCTAGTTAGGATTCTTAAAGTTAAAATGTTTGTTGCATTTTTGGCATTTGAGGGTCTTTAAATGAGGGAATGCTCATTTGAGGTGGTGGGGGTGATGATGGGGATATTGAAGTACATCTGCAATTAATAGTAATTTATTTTTTATTGAACAGATAAAACTAATATCGTATTCAAGGCTTGGCTGTAAAAAATAGGCACCAAAAACAAGCAAAGATATGGAAAATAACGATGCTGAGACTCCAGACTATAATAATGTTAAAAGAAAATAATGTAAAGAAATGATTCTTTTATCATTGGCTTCACCAAGTTTCAATACAATAGGGAGTAGATATCTTTACTTTAACTTTTAATTTAAAACGAATCTCAAAAACAGCCTTTTTCCACCTACAGAACTTTTCTAAAAATAGGAGCATCCTGTCTCAAAGTGAAGCTGAAAAACTGGTCCATGCATTTGTTAGTTCTAGGTTACACTACTGTAATTCCTTACTTTTGGGAATCCACAGTAACTCCCTGAAAAGCCTACAATCAATCCAATATGCTGCAGTAAGAGTTCTGAAAGGAACTACGCAGCAAGAGAGATCATATTTCACCTTCACTAGCTTTTCTCCATTGGCTTCCCATTAAATATAGAATAGAATTGAAAACCCTCCTTACGTATAAAGCTCTAAACGGTCAAGCTCCATCATAACTAAGAGACCTCATAGTTCCACATCATCCCAGTAGACCCCTTCGATCTCAGAATGCAGGCCTACTTGTGGTTCCCAGAATATCTAAAAAGTAGAATGGGAGCAGATTCGGGAAGCAGACATCTCTACTTCTAAGTCTAGGCTTAAAACCTTCCTCTTTAATAAAGCTTATAGTTAGTTATAGTTATGCTGCCATAGGCTCAGACTGCTGGGGGACCCACCCCCCCAATGCATTAGCTCCTTTCCTCCTCTTGACCCTCTCTCCTCTCCTCTCACCCCACAATTGTCACCACTGTATGACATTAACAATGTGTGTTTTCTCCCGTAGTTGTCCTTGTCCTTCTCTGTCCCTTTCTGCAGGTGTCCCCGGCCTTGGAGCTGTGTGTTTCCAGTGTGCAGCTACTGATCCTACCAACCCGCCTGAAGTTTGTTGTTGCTTTTTGTTGCTCTTTTCTTTTCTCTCTCCACTTTCCACTCACCCCAACCCGTCTAGACAGATGGCCGGCCGCCCTGAGCCTAGTTCTGCAGGAGATTTCTTCCATTAAAGGGAATTGAGTTTTTCCTCTCCACTGTTGCCTAAGGCTTGCTTAAGGGGGATTTGTTGGGTTGCCTCTACATACTTGTATAGTCTGGACTTTATTATGTAAAATGCCTTGAGATGACTTTTTTGTGAATTGGCGTTATATAAATAAAGTTGAATTGAAAATTGAACTAATTAACTTATCCAGGTCCAGGTGTGTTTTCAGCTGAGCTGTTAATGTGGTCTGTGACTCAGTCTGAATTGTTGTTACATTTAGCTGTGTCATCACATCCTGATGAATTCCAGGTGGAGCTGGGGATAGATGTTGAAGGGTCTCCATTTGCTGAGTTAGCGATAATTGCTCATTATATATGAGGTTGGTGACACATCTGGAAACAGCTGAGTGGACTGTATGTTGTTTGATGATGGAGGTGGCGCTGGTGACTGACTTCAGTAACAGGACATCATTAAAATCCTCTGTGGAGGTGACAGAGAAACAGATGGGAGGTAATTGGGTGTTGGTTTGGCGGTGGTGTGGTCCTTTTTTAAAATGCAACACAAGTGAAAAACATGAGTTCTACGATGGCAATTAGTGATAAAAGGATATGAAACTAGAAAAAAGCATTTCCAAAAGTAAATGCACTGCTAATGCTTAAATTTTGAAACGATTTTTCTAAGAATTGTTGAAAAGATAACTATTATAAAAATGATAGAAGTTAGCCAAACACGGACATACATGTCTTTAAAAGGCTGAACATTTGGATATGTGAACGGTTTCTGAAGCTGAATGTAGCTGCATTAGTCAAATGCCAAAAAAGTAAAATGTAAAGAAAAATAACAATAAAGATTGTTATTCTAATCTAATCTGGATGTAATGTTATTCCTTACTTGGTCTTTTCATTGCGATGCAGGTGCAAGACAGGTTAATGTATTTAACTAGCAAATGCAAAGCTGATGAAATGTGTTGTATTATCAGTGGATCAAATGAAAAGATGTAACTTTCAACAGCAAGGAGCACTTTGGTGCCTTTCAGGACATTGCAGCATGGATGCAGCAGTAGCCAAATTTAGCAACACGCCACTGTAGTAGTGTAATAGTTCCACATCATCCCAGTAGACCCCTTCGATCTCAGAATGCAGGCCATACATTTCCTTCTGGAATTGAGGAAAATAAAAATCAGTTAATGCAGCCACATCCATTTTTCTTTTGCAGGTTTTTATGGCATCTCTAACACAGTCCTTTGTTTTCCAAGTCATCCATTGCTCATATTTCTCATATTTCATTCTCTGCATTAGCCCATATGTTCTTCCATTCATATACCCTCTGAGCTCCATTCAGCTGTGGGCTCGTTATCCAACAGGGTCAGTTCATTCAAACATATGACCTGAATGACTAAGCTCCCAGAACAATCCCATGTAGTCATATAGAAGTCAACAGCAGCAGACTTACCCTGTGAGCTCACTGTGGGCTGACTTTCTGACTCAGTGTGGTCTCCTTCTGGTGAGGTCGGAGGGTCAGACGAGTGGTGAGCGAGTCTCTGTCTGTGGCCTCATGTGTCAGTGTGGAAATGACACTGGAAGAGACTGGGGTCAGTAGCAGTGAAGGGTAAACCTTGTGAGAGCATGTCTTTAAAAAAAGACTTCATGATGTATCTGTCGTGACTTCTAATTTTTCCTCACTGCAGCAAGAGGCTTGAAGAACAGGTTTGATATTCATGGTAGAAAGCACAGTTTGCTTTCGCAGCCAAAATACATACAGAATGTGTGGAAACTTGTTGACTACTCTGATGAGCAATAATTTTATGACCAGTGAAAGGTGAAGTGATTAAAACTGATCATCTCATTCTAATGGCACCTGAAAGAGGTTGGCCTATATAAACATAGTCCACATGTTGGAAGCAGAAAACACGGGCAAATGTAAAGATTTTAGATTTTGTGGGACACTCTTGTTCTTCAGTGGTCAGGACCCATCACACGTGGTTCAAGGAAGGAGAACCGGTGAACCAGGGACACGATCATGGGTAGCCAAGGCTTATTGATCCATCAGGGCAGCGAAGGCTGGCGCATGCAATCAGATCCATTAGAGGAGCTACTGTAGCTCCAATTGCTGAAAAAGTTAAAGCTCATTCCACCAGAAAAATATCAGAACACACCGTTGGTTGCAGTTTGTTGAGTATGAGGTTGCTTATTCTCAGACTGGCCATGCTAACACTTTTCCATTGTCAAAAGCATATAAAATGGACATTTGAGCATTAGAACTGGATTATGTAGAAAGGGGAAGCCTGGTCTGATGACTCACATTTAGTCGCATGCTTGCTTACCTGGGAAAGAGATGCCACCGGGATCCATTATTGGTAAGCCAGTGGAGCTAGTGTGTTTCTTTGTCTACGCTGTTAAACCTTGTTAAACCTACTTCACGAGTGGTGTATGTGCACACCTGATAAACGTGCCAGACGCTCTTTTGGTTTCCACACCTCCTAACAGGAATATCTGGCTTGGACACTGCCAGAAGTTGAACTTTCTTCACTAGCCTGTCATTTGGTGCTCAAATTGTTACCATGTTTAAAATTTCTCGGTTTATTTATGACAATGCTGTCGTCTTTCTGCAGCTGTGAAGACAACAAGTCTGTAGTCTGAAGCTGCCCCAAGGCCGACAAGGTTGTGGAAGGTTCCTGAACTACAGCACTACAGTTCAGTATAGATCTCTATTCATACCATGGGCCTGCGTGCTGCTACATGCTTACTATATTTTTCAAGTACTTTATCTAAACGTGCATAAACATGTACACACTTCACACACTAAAGCATTCTGCAAATATACACCCGACATAAATGTTTTCAATCTTTGTGCTTGTACTGATCTAACTAGCTCCAAAACTCAACCTGTAATAACTTGAGCTCACAACCAGTTTTGTAGATACATAAAACTTGACACAGACGAGATAAGCCCTAATTTTTTGAAAGTGTGGACCATGTGCTTGTATTTTGGGAATTTGACTACAATAGGTGTCATATGTAGGTAAAAAAACTATAACTCTCTGGTCACCACAAGCTTTACTGATATGAATGATATGACTCACAAACTTAGCGTCATGACAGGCGACCCCTGCCCTAATCTGCACAATGTTTAAACCACCCTAACACACTTTGAAGGTGCTTTTAATTCCTATGACATACAAATAAAAAAAGTTCAAACTGTGTGGTTTAACTCAGCCTCACATCACGTTATCTGCTTAGGCTAAGGTGCCATGGCTGGTCCCACAAACGTGGATATAAGTTTCCAGTTACAAATTACAGAATATCTGAAAATTAATTTGACATGGTGTCTCATCGAACTGTTCTTGTATCCCAGCAAACAGATGCAGTCAAGAGTTACAGGGTTTAGCTGAAGTAAAAGGTAACCTCCCCCCTCAGAGCAGCACTAGTATCCTTGTTAGACTCTAAGCTAAATAATATTTAAATTGATCTGTTGATTATACTTACACCTAAACTCTCATGAAAAGATCAACTGAATTGATGACTACTAACAAGTATCTTCCAGCCAAAAGTGATACTTTGTGCCATGGATCTCCCAAACTATTCAGAAACCACTCATTAGAAGAAACATTAACATTCATGAGTGGCACATGTGCACAATGATAAATTTCATATTCATTCTTTTGGTCTCTACAACTTCTAACAAGCATGTCTGGCTCGTACACTGCCAGAAGTTCCAGTTTCTTCACCACAGTCACAGTGTTTAAGTTCCTCTGTTGATTTGTTATGGTGCACTTTTAAAGAGAACCCTGAGAAGTGGCAGAGATCATCCAAGATTGATCAAGACAAAGTACTCTAGCCATCACAACAATGTTGTCCTCTAAGTGCAGCTGTGAAGACAACAAGTCTGTAGTCTGAAGCTGCCCCAAGGCCGACCAGGTTGTGGAAGGTTCCTGAACTACAGCACTACAGTTCAGTATAGATCTCTATTTTTCATACCATGGGCCTGCGTGCTGCCACATGCTTACTATATTTTTCAAGTACTTTATTTAAACGTGCATAAACATGTACACACCTCACACACTAAAGCATTCTGCAAATATACACCTGATATAAATGGCTTCAATCTCTCTTCTTGTACTGACCTAACTAGCCCAAAAACACAACCTCTATTAACTTGAGCTCAAAATAAAATGTTACAGATGCTAAAATTTGACAAGCCCTTATTTTTTGACAGACAAAAAAATCTGCTTGTATAACGGGAATATGAATATACAATAGGTTTTATTAGTAGGCAGCATCATTTCAGTAGCCTTCTGGTCATCACAAGGTTTACTTATGCTACTTATTATTCTGTAAATGTTCATTACAAAACTAGATTTACAAGATTTACAAGATGATGAGGTACAGCCTCTGGCATTATTCACATGTGCTGTCGCTCAAGGCATCATTACAACTTTTTTTTGTCACAAAGACTGGCAGGAGAAATTTTTATTTTTTTTAATTTAAATGTTATATTTGTCTGACAGATGTCAGACGGAGCTCCAACTTCACTAGTATCACGATGAAAAAAAGAAATTTCACTTTTTCATTGCTCTCATCATCTGTTCATCTGCCTCTGGCACATGATGAACACAGAGGAATTTTCTGCACTTTTCCTGTCGCTTGACCTGGAGAAAGTTTGTGAAAACTTGCGTTTCCACTTCGAGTTGCCTGTTTAGCAAAAAGGGTTAAAAAGACAGCCGGATGCCCCTACACCCTCAGGATAAGTAGCTGTGCCTCCTCCTCACTGTTGTCACAGTTGGCTTTGAGGATCTCAAACTTGTATCTTCAACGCTTTCTAAAGGCTCTACAGGTAGCTGAACATTTGCCATTTTAATCGTGATTAGGAGAGAAACCCATTTCACATTTATTCCTACAGGGGTTCACTCTCAGGTCATAAGAAAAAGGACTTCTTGTTGTTGCATTGTCTAGTTTAGGAAACAAAGGTAAGTTGTATTTGCTGTCCTGGCAGATAAACTGTGGAATGCTTTACTCTGCAGTCTACACAACTACTTCTATGTTCAATATTCTTCTATATAACAAATTGAAACACTGCCCTATAACACCTGGTATAGCTGATGTGTGGCAAATTATGACAAATTAGATGGGAAGGAAATTGTGTTTGTGTGGGCAGCAGTGGTGCTTTAAACTCCTAAATTAAGAATACATCTTGTATTTAATGTATAATTCTGATGATAATGTTAATACTATTATGTGTGTATATATATGTATGTGTAGGCATGCGTATGCTTGAAAATAGAACTCTTACGCACCTTCCTATGCACTTAAATCTATTAAATCAAAAGAAAATCAAAAAATCTAAAAAAATAAATAAACTCCTTTCTGGTCTTTCTTGCACTTGCATCTCTTGATATGTAAACACTTTTCTGATAGGACTTTGCTCTGATGTTTTCTGCTTGACTTAGATTTTTGCTGCCTTGTACCTCATTTGTTTGCTTGGAATAAAAGCGTCTGCTAAATGACTAAATGTTAATGTAATGTAAATGTAATGTAAACTTGTGCGGATACACGAGTGCATATATGCATGTACAGTACACATAGATGGGTGAGGCTCTTGTGTGCTGAACAGAAAGCTGACAGCAACATGAGAAAATGTTTGTGTCACATGAATAATCAAATTGTAATGTAGTGGATTTACTCTTTGAACTTTAAAATTAAAAAGTAGAGACGGGCACATGAAGGCTTGTCAAATTAGAAAATGAATTGTACGTCTTTTGATTTGTATAATTTTGTCCTATCTGTCAAATAATTTGATTAATGTTATTTAATGGTAGGTCTTAAATATTTAAAATGTTAATCATGTATTACAATTTTAGGTATAAACCTAGATTGATTCTATTTCTAGCCAAAAAGGGAATATGCTTACAGGTACACACGTATTCCACACCTAAGGTTAGGGTTAAAATCACAATGGGTAGAATTGTTTGTTGTCATGGTGACTGCATATCAAACTTGTTTCCATAAAAATATCTGCTAGTTTCATCACATTGCTTTACATACGCTGCCTTATAAGACATTCGTATGTCCATCATTGTTGAAGATAGACATGTGTTTCATCCACACAGACAACGATGGCGGTGAACTGGCCAGGACTTCTGGCCATAGTAGTGTTCTACATGGCTGTACTGTGCATTGGCATCTGGGCATCTAGGAAGTCCAAACGTGAGGAAAGCAAGTGCACAGGAAACCGCAGTGAAGTTGCAATGGTTGGAGGAAGGAACCTAAACATCTGGGTCAGCATCTTCACTATGACAGGTACACTGAGGACGGTGGTTGTTATCGTAACAAAAGTATCTTAAAAATCAATCTACAATTGGTGGAACTTTAATTTTCCTTATCAATGGTTTGCAGCCACTTGGGTGGGAGGAAACTATATTTTGGGTAATGCTGAGGTGGTCTACGATCCAACAAAAGGGCTGGTGTGGGCCATCGGGCCCATTGGCTACTCCATGAACATGATTTTAGGTGAGTAAGGTCTAATTCAACATCAGAAACAGCGGTGTTATACATTACACTTTCCAATAAATGTTACCAAAAAAGCTTGTAGTTGACTGTCTCGTAATACTTAGGTATTTAAAGTAAAAATGTTTCTCTGTGTGTGATTTAAGGTGGACTTTTCTTTGTCAAACCTGTTCGGTCAAAGAACTATGTAACCCTAATGGACCCATTACAAGAGAAATACGGCAACACTGTAGCTGCTGTTCTTTTCATCCCCGCTCTCCTGGGAGATATCTTGTGGATAGCAGGTGTTCTTGGTGCACTGGGTAAATTAGAAACAATGACTTGTATGAAACAGATAATTGATTTTAAGCGTTTACATTAAAAGAATACACAGAAAATGACAGGTTAAGTAATGCCCTTCTCTGAAGCTTGTCTGTGGTTACAGGAGGAACGATAAGCGTGGTCATAGACATACCCCCGTCAGTGGCTGTGGTTGTCTCTGCTGCTGTGGCGATCCTCTACACGTTAATGGGAGGACTGTACTCTGTGGCCTATACCGATGTCATTCAACTTGGCTTCATGCTTGTTGGCTTGGTATGAGTGCTGCGTGCTCAGAGAAATTCAAAGTGCCAAATGTCCTGTTGTATAAAACATTTTAACATGAATGAATTGAAGTGACGTTGTTGATTGTTTTAGTTCTTTAGTAGTAATTGGCATACGGCATGTTAGAATGGAGGCAGCTGTGGCTCAGTTGGTGGAGCAGTTCTCGATGAACCCCAGGGCTGGTTCCTCCTTACCAGATGTGTCCTTAGACAAAACACTGAAAACACCATGGTACTGCCGTCACCTATGTGCAGCGATCCAACAACAAATTCTCCATGGAGATCAATATAATATTAATTATTATTTGTAATATGCTAAACTAAGTTGGTCAACATTATAGCTGTCAACCATCAGCATGGTAACATCGTGACCATGTCAGTATGCTGGCATCAATATTCAGTTAAAGGCACATTTGGGCCAAATTATTGTACAACCTCACACAGTCAATAATACTGTCACATGACAAAGTAGGAAGTCTCATCCAATGTATTTGTAACTCTGTATTATTTTATTCATTAATTCAGTGGCTGTGTGTGCCCTTCATCCTGACAAGCAGCACCCCTGCTAACTTCACTGCTGCTACAGTATCTAAGCTTTACCAGGAGTCATGGCTCGGCAAGCTGGAGCTGGAAGATGTGGGTCGCTGGTTAGATGACGTGTTGCTAATGGTAAATGGACCCTCATTACATATCTCAAAAAGTTGCTTCCACAAAGATCCAGGACAAAGGCCATAAATAGTGAAGTAAAATGACAAAAGAATGGCCTCAGAGACCCATGCTGTGCAGTTCTATTCCGCAGCAACACAAAGTGCTTGGTTGAGGTTAATAATAGTGATTCATCCAGTCAATAAAACACTGCTGCCATTATTTTTCCACCATCATTTTGTATGTATAATGGGTGTCTTCGATGTACAAATGAAAGATCGTGAATGTTTTATCAACTTGGAAATATTGCAACCATAGATATTTGTGACTATTTGTGACCAATTCATGCACCAGGAAATTGCAAACAGTGCTAATATTACAGGGCAGGTTGGTATATAAAAGAAATGTAATCATTACTTTGCATGCCATACAACAACATACCAACATCAACATTTTAAATACCTTAAATAATGTTGTCTTTATTCTTCTTCAAGTCCATATCAGGGATCTGTTACCAGGCTTTCTATCAGAGAGTTCTTTCTTGTGGGTCTGATACCCAGGCTAAGATTACCTGCTACACTGGAGCAGTATTATGCCCAATCCTCGCTATCCCATCACTCATCATTGGAGCAGTGGCTGCATCGACCAGTAACTAAGCTTAACTATTATATCATTGTCTTACCAGCCATCATAGCCAATATATTCTGCACAAACAATAATGCCCAATGTGTTTTCATAAAGTATACGATGTGACCTATGTTTATTTTAATTAGCTCTGCTATTGTCTCTTAGATTGGAACCAGACCACTTATGGTTCACCCAGCCCATATGAACAGGGCAAAGCTGGTATGATCTTGCCAATTGCCCTTCAGCATCTTTGCCCTCTCTATGTCTCACTGGTTGGGATGGGTGCACTCGCTGCAGCTGTGATGTCATCGGTCGACTCTGCACTTCTGTCGGCTTCCTCCCAAATGGGCCGAAACATATTCAAAAACATAATCTACAAACAGGTAAATTACTCTTTAAATTACTGTACTTCTACTGCTGCCGCAGCATGGAAGACAAAGATCAGAGCTCTGACAAGATGGTTGACGTTTAAGCATTGGCTGGAAGTTAGTGTTTTCTGGAAGTAGTGCTTTCCCAAACCCTAACCATCTTCATCTCAAGGTCCATCTTTTGCCAAAACGAACGATTAATACAACTTCCTGCTGAGGTTGTTAGTCCACCATCTTTCCTGCAACCAGATATTCTGGGTCCTTTTAACTAATTTATGCTAATTAGTCCATATAGTAGATACTGAACAAACGTGCTGTTTAAAATACAAATTAATTCCACTTTGCAGCTGTCAAGTAGTGGTGAGAACTTATTTAAACACTTAGCCCATTTCCAAGGTGTCAACCTGAATGAAGATAGTGAAGATTTTCACTACTTTTATATCTTAGAACTAAGGAAACTAAATAGCACAGAAATTGATGCTATTGATATGAATGCATAATTGTAGTCCAGATGTATTTAACAAACTCTCAAATGCAAAAATTATGGCAAAGTCATGGTCATCAATTAAAAATAAATATGTCAATTCTTTACTAGCTGCTGACATGTGGTTAATCCATAAAAATGCATAGTTTATTAGTTAGTTCAATTTTGTGTTCAGGCAAATCAACATCCACAAAAAGTAATTATTAACAGAAGCTGTATATAATAAATTCAGTGCACTAAAAGTACATTTTCCTCTGAATTGTAGTGGAATAAAAGTAAAAAATATTCTAAAATGGAAGAACTTCAATAAATTACAAGTACTATAAAATTGTACTTAAGGACTGCCCTTGAGTAAATGTGCTTATTTGCTAACCATGTTGTGTGTATAGTACACATTGGCCCCGGAGGCAGAAAAATTCGTTCAGACTGGAAGGTAATGTGCTGTTTTTGCACAAGATTTGTAAAAACTGAATGTTGAATTGTTTTTGGTCAGTCACGTATAATTTAATACTCCGAAATTCAACACTGTCACCCAGGTTTTGGTTTAAGGACTGTATCTTGATTGCTTCTAAACTATTTCCTCTATTTCAGGCATCAGAGAAAACAATCCTTGTGGTGGTTAAAGTGTCAGTGGTGCTGTGCGGAGTGCTGGGAGCAGGCCTGGCCCTGACTACAAGGTCCATTTACCAGCTCTGGATCTTTAGTGCAGATGTTGTGTATTCAATGTTGACTCCCCAAGTAACCTGCTCCTTTTTCTTACCTCAATGGGTGAACAACTACGGGGCTTGTTCTGGCTTTGTTTTGGCAATACTTCTCAGAGTTCTGGTAGGGGAACCCTTGATTGGCCTTCCCGACGTGATGCCTCTGCCATGGGACAAGATACAAGAGAATGGTCACAGAAACCGCTTGTTCCCTTTTCGCACGGCGATCATGCTCATCACCACTGGGACAATTTTACTGGTGTCATGCCTCGCTGCATGGCTGTCTGAGAAGAGACTGCTGAAAATAAGCAACAGTAAAACAGACACAAACATGCATTACATCTCACCAGTCCAGAAAGAAGTGGAGGAAACCTGAGAGACTAAATAAACCCTCTCACATATTCTCCCAGACAAACAAAAAAGGGAAAAACTTTTCCTAAGCATAAAGACTTTTATACAATCTGGAAATTCACTGACAGTTAATTGGAGATCGATATTAATGTCCACCGCTCTGTTTAGAAGGGAGTTTTGTTTACTGAAAAAACCCTTTGATAATGCTGTTATATAAAGTGACAGTGATATCTGGTTGTGTGTAGTCTTTGTTATTTTCATTTAGGGCAGGGGCCAGTGTCACACATATGTCAGGACACGAACTTGAGACATGAGCGGTGAGGGAGACGCACAAAATCCAATTTAAAACATAGGCTGAGATATCTTAACTTTAAATCCACGGCATGGCTTACAGACCACAAATACTGCATTTTCCTTAATGCAACTTAGTAGCTTATTAAAACTTTCCCAACATTTTAAAAAACTTCTTCACTGGTTGTGTAATACTCCTTATGATAAAGGTTAACTTTAAATATACAATCAGTGAGGTGCCCTAACCCTATAACTTGACTAAATGCAGTTTAATGTTCACCAATCATGGCACAAAGCAGCTTTTAAAGATATTTAATATAAAATATATGCTTTCATAGTCAAGTGTCTTTCATGCAGCAAAACAAATATGTTTTATAAAAACTAAAATGAATACTCTGGTGAGCAGAGAAAGGAAAGCCTCAAATGAGGGTGGGCAATTTGTGTCAAGCATTACACATAAAAGTTCACTCAAAAAAAAAAAAAGAAAGAAAACAAAGGTGGAAAGTTATGATACATTATTAGTGTCAACAGGATAAGCAATTCCTCTGATGGAGACATAATTCTAAAAATGTTTTCATCTTTTCAATGCTTGGAGCATCAATTAAACAAATTCATTTCAATTGTGGATGGAGGCAGAAATTCTGAGACAATCATAACAACAAAACAAATCAAAAAGAAAAAACGTCAAAACACTAAAATAAAAATGTTTTTGTGAACCTACCCTAAAGCATTTTACTCATATTTTGAATTAAATAATTGCTAAGTCCTTACTATAATTTAGAATTTGAATTAAAAAACAACACATTTACTACATTTAAAACATCCGTAGATTACACAAAACTTTAAACTTATTAACACCTCTGAAACAAGGGAAATGTGATAATTGTGACTGAGTAACATTGAAAATGAATGTTACCAATGTTATCTTTAAGATCATCTATGCACTACATTACCATGCTTTTGTACTATAAGCTTTGCTTAAAGAAGGCATTGTTTTATGCATTGAATGTACTTGCTATTTTATCTGGTAAAACAAACCATGTGCACAGTGGATTATTTCAGTGGGAATATCTTGACAGCCAGATTGTTTAACCAAACAACATGCTGTTTAAACCTGAATTAGAAACTGTACAATCATTTAGTAGCTTGCGTCTAAAAAAAATTAACTACTCATTTCTTTGTGTGTTTGAACATGCATTTTAAAAGTGACTTCTTGCCGGAAGATTTTACCACACTTCAAACATTGAAACGACTTTTTGTTCGAATGGATCAACACATGCCTTTTTTGTGCATTCAAAGTGTGAAAGGATTTCGGACACACTGGACACCTGTAAGGACACTCTCCTGTATGTTGGCGTATATGAACTGTCAGTTGGCACTTGGCTCTGAAACCTCTACCACAGTGTTTGCATGTGTAAGGCCGCTCGCCCGTGTGAAACCTCATGTGGAGCCTCAACTCCCCGGAAGAGAGAAAAGCCTTCCCACACTCTGTACACAGGTAGTTTTTTTCCCCTCGGTGCATCCGCATGTGTCTCGCCAGATGTTGAATCGATGTCTTTCCACAAATGTGACACTTGTAACGTCGTTCTCCTGTGTGTATGCGAACATGCGATTTGAAGATACAGGAAGACCTGAAGCCTCGGCCACAGTGTGAACACAAGTACGGCATCTCGCCTGTGTGGATGCGGCGGTGCACGTTCAGGGAATCCCTGGTCACGTACTTCTTCTCACATTTGTCACACTGAAACAGCATTGTGTGTGCTTTTATGTGTTTGTTCAGAATTGACAAGCTCATAAAGACCTTCCCACAGTACTCACAAGTGTTTGTTATACTCCCCATCTCAGGAGAACACCGTTCTGCATTGACCTTTTGAAGGAAACTGTCTTTAACAGGTTTCTGAACCACTTGCTTCTTTCTGATATGCTGCAGAAGATCTGACACTTGGCTGTCAGAGCAGGGACATAAAGAGCACACTGGCTTTCTTGAAAGTAAATTATTTTTAACATCTGAAAGAGATAAAAGGAAATTCAGTTTAATTTTTTACATAAATATTAATTGCAATGACAGTATATTTCTCAAGAATATGGATTTTTAGATATTCTTTTACTATTATGACAAAGAAAAGTTTAAAACAGTGAGAAAGTATGTTTCTCTAGTGTAACGTTGGATGTTGCCATACTTGAAAAATTTGCAGCAGTCAGGTCATCGTTATGTTTATCTTTCAACTTCAGGTCTTCATTTTCTTCGCTACAGTCATCCACAGATTTCTCATCACTGTGGTTTTCTTCAACTGGCTCTTCATCCTCACTGTATTCATACTGGTCTTCAGCTTCATCGCCTGTGGACATTTCCGGCTTCTCAAAGGCCAGTTGCTTCATTTTTGCTTTAGGAGGAAGAGACAGCCGTGGCAAAAATATATTCTGAGCTAGTGAGTCATCTGTGCAAAAGAAAAAGAAAAAAAAGGGGAAAAGAACCGAATAAATAAAAAGTTACAATCCTCAGTATTATATATGGACAAGACATTTTATCGTTGATTGTTAATTTATTTACACAGTATTTCAGACCTTTTTAACAACTCAAAGGCAACATACACTGCATATTTAGGAAAATTATTTAGATTAGCTGGCATCACATGGTACAGGTATAAGGTAACAACACATTAACCAGCAGCAGAGAACTCAAAGGCCTATCAGTGTTTTAGGAGGCATAGTACTTTAATAGTATTTTTCTATAACCAGCTTGAGGAAATTGGACCATGTAGTGAGCTTGGGATAACTTTTCATTTCAACATGTCATAGTTGTGGTATAAGAAACTCATAAGTAAATGTGTGTTATGAGATGAGATATAATAATGCTTTCTAAAAAACAAAGCACCTTTCTTGTTCGCTATTTTCTTGCACAGTGTTACAATACCAACCCCCCCCCCCCCAAAAAAAATCAAAAAAAAAAAAACAGAAACACATGCTTAGAAATCACTTTTGGCTTAAGCAAATCTTTGAATACCTTACACAGCTCAGGATACCAGAGTTTATTTAACCATTTTTTTTAAATTCTGTTTTAGATGACTCACGATCGTTTGTGTTTCCAGATCGCTGTTGGTGGAAGTGCAGTAATGCTTTCAGCTCATGTGATTCTAAAACTAGTTGTCCACATTCTTCCATGACAGACGGAGCAGTGCTGAGCCACTCTGCAGTCTGAAAGTGTATTAAACTAGACATAATGAACATCTACAGCACAAAAAATTGTTTTTATAACATAGTCATTATTTTACACAGTATAACTTGACGCAAGCCTAATGTGTATACCTGTAATCAAAATTTACATATATTTATTTTACATCTATATTCTTTAAAACTCACAATGGAACCTAGCCACTACACTTACCTGTTTAATATCAGGGATGGGCAATAGGACATCCAGTCGGGAGATGAATTTCCATACCAATGTATTTAATAAGGCTTGATATGGTTGGCCATAATGGAGGGGAAAGACTTCCTGGAGGAAAAGAAATTCCACACTGTCTTGACCCATCTGACATATCTTCATATTAATATATGCTTACAAACATATTAACACATAAAATGATAAATCATAAGTTGCAATTCATAAAACAGTCCATTATCAGATATTATTTTTAATATTGTACTTAAGAAAATCTAACCTGGAAAAACATCTGTCTTTCTTCTGGGTCCTCAAGCAAAGTATAAACAACCTCCACAAAGTTTGACTTTGAATTTTCCAACTCTTCCAACTCCTAGTAATTAGTGACAAATGATATCACCATGTTGGGTTTAAAGGAATGTTTCATCAAAATCAGCATAACACCTATTATAGTCAATTATTGTTTCATACTGCCTGTATTTGTTTGTAGCTAACACAATCTATGTTATATGTGTATGAACGGCAGGGACATATGATTTCTTCATTCACTACGATACAAACAACAGTAGTACAAAACAAGATCATAAATAAAAGACCATATTCAACCACACCTGCAGACTCACCTCCTGATCACAGCTGGAGCCCATTGTGAGGTCTTGAATGACCTTCAAGTGGGGGTTGATATTCGGCAGGTTGGCGGTGGTCTCACTGCGACACAACTCCAACACAAACTGAAAAAGGCAAAGGAACTACGATTTCTAGTAGGGTAGTAACAAATGGTGGTTGAATCAGTTTGTATTTGTTATCATCAAGATGTTAAGTACCATCAGAAATATTACCGTCTTCTTACAACAAATATGAATGTTGTGCTTCAGATACGTCAGTTAAAATTTTAGAAGTCACTTTATTTAACAACTCTGGCTAAATAAAAATCCAGGAGAAAAAATTAAGAAAACAAATCATGTAGGAAGTTGAAAACAGTAGGCCTGTTACCCTTGCTCTCAGTCTGAGCAGGAGCTGTACTTTCTCTCTGGGAGTTAACAACTCTGGAGCGAGCTCTGTTCCCAACCCCACCAGCTCCTCCACCTTCCCATAATGCACCACATTGCAACACTGGACCACTTGCCAGGCAAAGGCACACATCAGACGCAGGGTCGGAACCAGGAGGCGCAACGATGAGAGAGACAAATGGCAGCCTGTGAATGGGATGAGAATGACACAAAAAAGCAAACACAACTTGACTCTTACGAACACAGAAATTACTCACAGGTCAAAAAGAAGAAGTGCACAATCTCAAGACATTTTCTTGATGTGGGACAGTACACAAACGATAGTAAATATGCAGCAACACATAAGATACTGACATTAATGTTTACTCTGTGGTTTCCTTCGTCCCAGTAACATGAAGTGGGGGCTGTTTTAAAGTTCCCTCTTCTTTCACATTCTAAGAAGCTTTCTGCTCATCATAATGTGACATACTACAGGTTCTAATCCACGTTAAACAGCAAAAAGTCCTCATTTTACCTATGTTTTCCACAGTTTTAGCAATGATGTGCTGCGATGTCTGCAGAGATGCAGGGGTTGAATCCTTTACTTCAGCTGCTTGTTTAAGCTCAGGCTTGTGATGACCGAGGACTTTATCCATGATGGCAAACCATCTGTTTCTTGGCTTTTTAGAGTCCCTCTGCTCCTTGACTCTTTTGTATTTTCGTTTCAGCAGTTTTATCTTTGACCTGCACTGGCTGGTGGTTTTATCAAAACCCTGAGTGGCGAGCTCCGAGCTCAGCTGGGCAAACACTCTCTCGTTTCTCTGGGTTGATCTGAGCTGCTCCTGCACACTCTCGTCTGCCCATCGGGTGAGGAGCACTTTAACTTCATCTGATGTCCAAGCTGCACGCAACATGTCTGCTGAAAGAAATGTAACCTTGTTAACACAATAACAGGTCTCGCAACATGAATGTAAAAAAAAAAGAATTATCGGCTGTGAAACCTTATACTGTACCATTCCCATGCTCATGTTCTGGTGATTCAGGTTGCGTCAACACTGTCGATGAATCTACCGCTGTAGAAGCCTCTTCAGAGCCAAGGACACCGTCTAAAATAGTTAACCAGTCACTTTTAAGCACCCCATGTGGTTCCATTTCTTTGATTTTTCTGTACTCCTCTATAAGATTATTCACTTTAAGACTGCACTGATGTGGTGTCTTTTTAAAGCCAACCAAGGCGAGCTCATTGCTGAGATATGTGTAGACCCGATTGTTGGCTGCTGGGGTGTGAAGCTCTTTCTGAATGTTTGGTTGTGCCCAGAGGGTCATCAAAACTTGGACCTCATCAGACATCCACTGGATTTCTTCTGTGAAAAGTACATTGAAAGCTACATTATATGGTACAAGCAATGCTTGACCACACTGTTGGTCAGTAAATATTAAAAGTTATGTAAGGGTTAGTTAAAAACGATTAAGCTGCACAAAGACATTTACCATAAGGACTGCAATTAAGTTCCTTTGAATCATTTGAGACCACAGGAAGTGAACTCACTTAACTTTAAATCACTTAATGAATTCCATGTGGAAGGAGCAGAATAGTTACAAAGATTTAAAGCTCCAAATACAGAAAGAGTAGTCTGTGAGATGACTCACAGCTCAAAATGTTCAAATCCAGAATCTTAAAGGCTTTCTTTGCTTTGGTAAAGTACACAAAAGTATATTAAACGTACAGCTACACATCAGATATTGACATTGGTTACTGTTTTTTTTTTTTTTTTTGGCCCAGTAACATGAAGTGGGAGCTGCTCGAAAGTTCCCCCTTTTTGTACATTTTAAGATTCTTGTACTGTATTATCTAACATCCTCCACTTACCATTAGTGGTCACATCAAGGAAAGACTGTGAGCGACTGGGCAGTGAAGGCTCCGCTGTTCCTGAATGTTTTGCAGCTGCAGCTTGAGAGCTGAGGACGTCATCCATGATGGCAAACCATACACTCGTTCGGGTGCTCGTGCTTTCACTCCGGCAACTGTTTTTGATTCTCTTGTACTCCTGTTTCAGTTTTTTAATTTTCTCTCTGCACTTCTTAGGTGCTTTGTTAAATCCAAGTGATGCCAATTTGGCACTGAGATGTGTGTAAACTTTATTATTCCTCACGTTGAGGAGAAGCTCTTCTTGAACGGCAGGATTTGCCCAAAGTGTCAGCAATGCTTGGACCTCTGTACTTGACCAACAGCACAAGGGTGTATCTGTGAAGGTCATTGTTTCAGAATTAACGACTAAAAACCTTTTCTACCTGTTAAAGCCATACCATATACCAAAGGCAACTATGCTTCTGACTCATAAAAATTGCATCCTTTTACATTTCTTTAGTGTGTTGTCTACTTGCCTTTAACCGATGTTTGCACTGCAGTGGAGGTAACAGTTGTTGCTGTGGGACCATCAATATCTTCTAGTTGAATGGAGTAGAAATGGGGGTCTTGTGGGTTTTGCAGGGGGTATCCTGCTGGGCTGAGCAAAGTATGTGGCATTACAGTGTCACTGCAGCTCCCAGTCAAGTCTTCTGTAGTGGGTGAGTCTGCAGGAGAAAAATAAATAATTGGGTGGGAGGGCTTTTATTGTGTAGATGACTGTGAGACTCAGTGCAGACTGCAGTGAGTAAGTAGTGTTACCTATACACCTGAGTTCTGACATAATTCGTTTGTTAGATAAAAACATAAAAACAACCTACCTGTGTCCGCGTCTGACACTGTGAACTCAACTATCATGTTGGATAGATGCTCTGTGTTGTCTGCTGTTGCTGCTCTTTTACCCACGATAGTGTCCAGGGCACTGTACCACCCGAAATGTATGTTGGCCCCATCTCCCCCACTGTGCAGTTTACTTTTTCGGTATTCTAGTTTAAGCTTCTTTATCTTCTGTCTGCACTGTTTTGCAGACCGACTCATTCCCATGGCAGCCAGCCTGTCTGAAACTTCCCTGTATACTCTTTCATTTCTAACTAATCCCTCCAGATCCCGCTGGATTTTCTCATCTGACCACACAGATAGAAGTGCCCGAGTCTCTTCATGAGACCAGTTCGCCATAGACTCCGTGTATTTCTTCTATTTTTTTTATCCTTAAATACAATTATCTAACAGAGTATGTGGGCTGTTGTGGACATTATTTCAAAATGGAGGTCCTTCCGCTGGTGGCTTCAATGACGTCACTGGATTTCAGTAAGTAACATTACTGTTACCTAGATACGGCGGAGCTCGGAGACGTCGGTCGTGCCCAGGGTCGTGAAGATCAAGTTCAGCACGAATTCACGGTTAAGCTCGCATATCGCCGAAAAGCCGTGCCGTACCAAGCCAGTGGAAATGGACTTTTGTGTTCAGAGTTGTTCTGACAAAGCTGACAGAAGCTGACAACGTGACATGTATCTCTGTCTATGTCCATCGTGATCCCTGAAACGGGACTTAGATATGGGGTAATGATTAGTACGCAGCAGTGGAAAAACTTTTAGCCATCACTTTACTGAAAGTTTCAATACTGCAAACGTCATTATCAAAGCACTTAAGTATTATTTGCAAAACGTATCGAGTATACACAAAATCATGCTGAAAAATGGAGCCTGGGAGTTTTATTATTAGATAACAATATAGATTACATTTTTGCAGTTAGCTATTCTATAATCTTAACCTATTTACTATTGTGTAGAAAACAGTTGTAATGTTAATGGGGAAATTACTTTAACGCTAAATTGCGGTGGGCTACATGTAGCTAAAGTACCCCAAATTTGTACTTAGCTGAACTGTATGGACCTGTGTAACTGAAGTCAAAATGTATTACGTCACATTGCTTAAGCCTTGGAAACAAAAGTGCTGAAAGGTGACACTTGCAAACTTTCTTTCTTACTTACCCTAAAGTTATTGTTGAAGACTGAAGTGGAACAAAAGGCAGTGCTTTGTTGCATTTATTTTTTTGCAAAACATCTAAAACCAATATTGAGAACGGTACATTACATAATGCCTTACCATACATACAATAACATAAGTAATGAATAAGTAAAATTCACAGCACAATCTCCTCACGTTTGCGTAATGTTAAATGGTTATTGTGCCAAACATAAAATACACAATGTTGTGTTGATTCATCACTATTGCGCCTACAAAACTGTACCTACTGCTGGAAAGATGTCAAATCCTAGTAAACATAGTCTATATGCACGTATTGTCAATCGAAAACAAAGCAGAGTAGTTGTGATGTTTACAGTTCTGTGTTATAGTTTCCTAGTAACATTACATTGTTTAATACACAACAGACATTATCTAGTTACATATATTTGAATACCTTTATTGTATTGTTTACATGATGTCAAGGTCTAAAATGTTTGCTATATTAAGTAGCTTCTAGAAAAGCATGAAGTATTTTTTCAACCTTTAAATTAAGAAAGAATTTTATTCGTAATGAAAATGCCAGCAAAACAAACATTATATTAGCTTCCCTAATATTATGTGAGAATGTGAGATAACAAGGACAAATGTATTACTATTATTCTAACATCATTTGAAATGTGTTTTACTACCCTAACCGCCATTGACCTGATCACTACCACAAGGAAACAAGTCACTTTTAAAATGAAATGGTTCAAGGGGCTCGCTTATTTTAACTACATATGTGATCAGCATCACCCCTGTTCTACATTTTTCTTACAACATAATTTCTTTGATTAATAATCATCACTACCCTCGTCTTCATCATACTTTCCCTTGAGAGAGTGCTTCTTGTGCTTACCCCTGTGCCTCCGTTTACCAGAGAAGTCAGGGTTATTGTCCCTTGTATGCAACTGCTCGTGTTTCTTCAAAAGGCCAGGGACAGAGAATCCCTTCCCACATGTGTCACATGTCCAGGGCTTCTTGCATGTATGAGTCCTTTTGTGTACATTAAGATGGGAAGCTAGCTTGTAGGTCTTCCCGCACACATCGCAGCTGAATGGTCGCTCATTGGTGTGTAGCCGGATATGAACCTTCAGATTTCCGATTTGAGTGAAGCTCTTGTCACAAATTGAGCACCGATATGGTCTCTCTCTTGTGTGGATCCTCAGGTGAACTCTCAGGCAGTACTTACTAGAGAACTTCTTTTGACAGACAGGGCACGGGATCTTTGCTTTGGGCACATGGTCCTGCTGATGCCTCTTTAGGTCAGACAAATAGACAAAGGTTTTCCCACACTGGGAGCAGAGATACTGACGGTCACCGATGTGGTAGCCCATATGTCTCTTCAACAAGCTGGGGACGAGAAATCTCTTACCACAACGCTCACACATGTGAGGACGATCTCTAGTGTGCCAGCGCTCGTGGTTTGACAACTTGAAAGCAGTTGGGAAGCTTTTGCTGCAGTGCTTGCAGGGGAACGTCATCTGGCTTGTGTGGCACTCCATGTGCCTTTTGAAGTAGGTGGACTGAGTGAAACCCTTGTTGCAGATGTTGCAGTAGTAGGGCTTCTGACCACTGTGGGCAAGCATGTGCTTCGTTAAGCTCTGCAGTTTAGTGAAACATTTGCCACACTGGCCACAAGCATAAGGGCGTGCTGTGCTGTGGGTCTTCAAGTGGTTGTTGAGGAATGCCTGTGTTCTGAAGCATTTGTTGCATGCTGTGCAAATAAAAGGCTTCTCCCCTGTGTGAATGCGCTCATGGTCCAGTAGCTTTGACTGATAAGGGAAGCTCTTATCGCACACACTGCAAGTAAATCTGTCAGCTGGAGGCCTAATTTGCTTCTTTCTTCTGATGGTTGGCTTCGTGTCATCTATTGCACTTAATCGAACTGGAGGAAGCGGTGGTAAGGCTGGGAGTGAGAGTGAGTTGGAGGCAATCTGCGACACCCACTGATGCAACGTGACTCGCTGGGTATGGGGCTTTTGACCTTCTTTTGATCCTACATTGCTTGCATTCTGCAAAGTTGAAGTGGTTTTCATTGGAACTTGAACTATGCGAAATGGGATAGATTTCAAAGACATCTGTAGTTTTGGTTTCTCTGGTAATCCATCCTCCTCTCGGTTTTCTACAGGTGTGGCAGGCTGCACCTGTGTAGAACTCTTCTCCTTGACAGGGTTCTCACTTGGTGGTGTTGAGACACTTTTTTCTTTTGCTGGACTCGCATCGGCCATTTTATCACTATATCGCCCTCTTCGCTGTGATCTGGTAGCAGGGGTCGCCGGGCTATCCGACTCATCTGACATCATTCCCATGTCTTCAGTGTCACTGAATGAGGTTGGGCTTGTTTCTTTGACTTCTAATGGCTTTGGTGATTCTGGTGGTGGTGGTGGTGGTGGTTCTACTGGCTTGGGCCGGAAGGCGAGTGAAGAAAGTACACAGTCACCAACCGAAGAAGAGATGGTTGCTGCACAAAAAGGACACGCTCAATTTCTTTTTCACTGTATTTAACATTTAACATATGCCAACACATTTATAAACTGAAAAAATACTGTTATATTACTTACTGAGCATTTATTCTTACTGTAATTGATGTAATTCTTACTGTAATTCTTACATCTTAACCTTAAATATACCTTTAACACTAAGGAGCCCTTTGGCCTGCTGGTGTAGAAGGAGAGTCTTCAGGTCCTCTGGATCAGGAATTAAGCCTCCACATGCCTCCAGGACAGCAGTCTCAGTTGAAATCATTATACCAAGCTGAGATTGAGAGGCAGGAAATCAAAATTTGAGTGTGCACTCCTAAGTTGGATAATGATCATTGATAATGATAAATAATGATTGGATAATTGTATGTCTTTATGGTGCAATATTTCACTTTTTGCTAATGATCAACTCAGGATAATTTAGAAGTCTTGTCCCTGTTATTTTCTAAGGCTTGGTGTTATGGCCCAACAAGGCTGTTAATATATGAGTAACGTAGTAATAATTCTGACTCTGTATTTTCAGTTTCCACTAGTTTTTTAAAAAATATCTTAATGTTATCCCCTAAAACATCTGGAAGTAGTCCAGTCAAAGATACTTTACACTGAATTCTAACACTGTATTAATGCATTCAGAGTTTTTTTTAACTTTCACCTGTATGTGAATGATCCGGTTTGATACTAAATTCTGTAAAGGATTACAGCATCTAAAGAAATAATAAATTTAATTTTACTGCATTTGCAGACACAACTGTATGTCTAGATAGTGAAATGTTTGAGTGATCACCTTTAGGAAATTGCTGTTGTGGCCTGTCAATAAAGATAATCTATGAATGTGGAGTTGACCAGGTGACAGATACATTTCAGTCTGTCCATGTACATACCTGGGATAAATTAGGAACCGGAAGAAGTTGCTCTAGCTTGCACACCAGTCCTGCAATCAGAGCCTGCAACGCTGTGTCAAACTTTGTTCCATACTGAACTGGGAACACGTCCTGCAGAAACAGAAATATGCTTAACTGCACTTTGACTCTGAGAGGCAAGAGAGGGAGGAATAGGACTTTTGGTTCTATTGTGTTTTATTCCTACTAGCACAGAGTTTTAATGCAGCTGAATTCAAAGTGTAGTTGTCCTCAGTAACATATTGTATCTCCTGGCAGACAACACAACTAGTGGGAATTCTAATCATACCTATGTTTAATTGCCAAACTGCTCAGCTGAACATAAAACAAATGAATGACCACAAAATCAAAATTACAGGTTGAAGTCAGCAGCTGTGCTGTGAGATCAGCTACACTAACAGCCTTAGAAGCAACAAATCGTTATATTAAAGTACAGTCATAAAATCTCAGTGATATGTGTCTAAATAAGCAGCAAGTTTTTATTGAAAACAACAGAAGTCTTTGTGTGACTGTGTGATGCCACATTAAAGCAGATGTGGATACCTGGAAGAAGCGCTTCCTCTCAGAAGGGTTTTTAAGCAGATTCTGGACAAGCACCATAAAGTTTGTTTGCGATTTCTCCACTTCTGCATCTTTCTGTAACTCAGGAAATACTTAAACTCAGATTTAAAATGCATTCATTAGAATTATTTCTACAAATGTTTAAAACAGCTTTATTTCTCTTTGAAAAAAAAAAAGGTTTGCATACTTACAGTTGAAGAAACTTTCAACTTATTTATGAGTGTCTGAATAGCCCGAGAGTCAGGAGGTCCCTCTTTGTGAAGCAAATCCAAAATTACCTACAGTACAAGAAAAGACCATGATTATTGGCAGCAGAAGAAAAAAAACCTTTTCTTAATCATATAGTAAAAATTGTTTATAAATAATTGTTTTCCTCTAATATTATATAATTCTGCAAAACAACTTAGGTTTACACCATGATTCTAAGAGAAAGGGAGTTTATTCATACTATTAAATCCTCTACTTTTTAAGGCACACACAAACAGTATAGATTAAAAACTCTCACCCTTGCCCTCAACCCCAGGATAAGCTGGGCAGTCTGCTTGAAACCCATTAGCTCAGGAACAGTCTGCGTCACCATGGTCACAAAATCCTCCACTTTACCATACTGCTTCACGTTTCGCTGCCGTATGACCTGCCATATGTATGAGTATGTTATCTGCAGAGGGGAGGCCATCAAGCGAAGAGAAGCAAGGGGGAGGGCACCTCCTGTGCAAGTTTTTGAAACAAATATTTTTATTTAAAATGAAACAAATCAGTTATATTTTTTAAATTAATGTCATCCAATGCCTGGCAATTGATGGCAGTAATAATGGTGCACTTTAATAGAAAATAAATTTAGACAATAACCATTTAATTAAATGCACAGTTTTAACCGAATCACTAATTATTTGTCATATGTTGAGGTACTTTCCTTACTGTACAATGACAATATATAGTAATAATGGTAATAGCTCTCTGACACTAGGTTTTTAAACAACCCAATACTTTAGTCAATTTAGTTATACTTTGTATTTATACATTTGTTTACGGTTTTCATTTTTTGTGTTTCCCTCCTCACACATCCACAGCATAAAGACGATGTAAATCTTCCTTCCTATTGCGTAAGTACCGGTTCAAGCACCAACAGCGTATCCGATTTGGCAGATGGAGCCACAATTTGCTGCAGGGGGCGCTGCAGCCATTTCTACTTGGTTCTAATGCTGCAGAGGGTTTGAAAGTGTGCACGATTGCGTGTGCATGTGCAACCGTGAAGAGAATGAGCGCCAAACTGCAACTATATTCAAACTTTGAGCAGATCGCATACTAGACTCCTAGTAAAGGATTCACTGTAGTTGTTGCAATACGATGCAAATGCCGCTTTGTACATCCGGAGGATATCTGACTTTATTTGAAATCAAACCGCCGGGACAGTCCTCGCTAAAGCTTGTTATCCAGGTTATCCTGCTATATTTAGGCCATAGTATTCAAGTAGACTATTAGATATAAATGTTTACCAGCGATTGATACGAAGTAGCCTGTGGGTTGCAACAAATGGTTTAATCTACATTGCATCCTATTTCCTCACCTCCATTCTCCGCAGCTAACATTGCTGTTAGCTGGCTAATCTTAGCTTAGCTTAGCTTCATACCTGTAGTATCAGACCGTTTCTCCATTCTGTGCGCACGATGTGTTGCTAACTCATGAGTTAATCAACCGACTGGACCAAGAAGATTGATAAGGTTACCCCTTGCTTCAAAATATGTGGTTAAAAAGTATTTAACTGTCTTTCCCCGAACGTCAAGCCAGGAAGAATAATGGCGACTGCTGGTTAGCGGCCTTCCAAAACAAAAGTCTTAGTATTTCCGGCGGATGTTCTTATATAAAATAAAAGCACCGACTCTCAAACGTTAGGTAATAAAATTAAAAAGTACACGAAAATTTAAGTGATGGTTATGGTTTGTCGGATTTTCCATAAAACATTTTTGCCATATTCACGGCTTTGGTGTATATATATCTACATTTATACATGTCAGAAGTGTAATTAAGTCAATGCAGAACTGTTTGATTTATCTGCAAATAGATATTTGTTACAAGATAAATGTATCACCAAAATATTTTACTGATGCCGTTCTTATTTGTGCAATCAATAACCATAGGGAAATGCATGAAATCCTGTGTGTTTTTGTCCCTTTCAAATGACATTAAAGTTGAGTAATTAACCCTTCAGTGTTCTATATTATTTTTCTTTTGAATTGTTTTTGTTTTGACAGTTTTATCCATAAGTCCATTGTGTTTGTAAAGGTTTGCTAATCTCTCTAAAAAGGTCTAAAGAAATCAGGGAAGCTTGTGATGCAATACTGTTTTGTCAAAAAAAGTATTGTATATATTTTATATAATTGAGTATCAGAATATACATAGGTTATTACTTTGACAAAATAATTTCAGTCTTGCATTGTCTAGACTAAATAAACATTTTAGAAATTGATGAAATCATTGTCAAATCAACAAATGTGTCAGATGGTATTAATTTCAATCATATCAAGAAAACGAGAGCAAATGTCCATATTATAGAGTCATGTAAAACAAATTCAGCATATGTTCTGTAAGGGTTGGAATATGACAAAGTGAACTGGTCTGAAAGATATATAAGACACATGCTTTCAAGTGGTCACATGTACACATAAAAGTTAATATAACCCACATAGTATAAGCAAAGTGTTTGTCCTGATGCTTTGTGATGATAAGTTAATTCGTGATGGAGGCATTGGATTTCCCTTGACAGTTCACAGTGTTTTAACTACTTCATTTACATTCTTGACCGGAATTAATAGCTTTTAAAAAATACATTCTTGTGGGAAAATATAATTAAACTGGTAAGGGATTTATTGATGATTTAACAAAATAACTTAGATATTTCACATTACAGAACAAAGACACAACAATTAAAGTATAAAAATTAAAATTGGTCACCAAAACGACAATAAAGCACAAAATGTGTAGACTTAGTCTACAGAAAAATGTTTTGCATCTTCTCATATTTCACTGTTATGGAAGTAAATCATTCGAATAATGAAAATTGTTATTAAAATACTAACCATCCTCTGTGGATGAGGCCACATAGCCTGTGGTCAGGGAAGATTCTTAGTCTGTTGATTCATAGGGATCTGCCGACATCAGTCGTGTTATTAACTGGCATTTCCTCCAGCCTACGGCCAGTTCTTTTGTGATGAGAACAAGCCCTCCTTATGCTTCTCACTGAGCTCATCCGTCCATCCATCTACCCCATCTTGCCTGTCTGTGCTGTCTCTCGCTCCCTCTCTCTGACACATAGTACGAGAGCACTCACACTCAGGGAGTCATGTTCTCATGACTGAACATGATTGACTCAGTCAATAAGGTATTAAAATCTCTAACACACTCGCTGTGGCCGAGCACAAGCTATAGATCATTGGGCAGAAGTTTTGAGATACAATGACGGGATTCAAAGCGCCTGTGGCGATGGCTATCTGCCATCTGGTCAGATCTTTGATACACAAAGCAGGAAGCTTGTTGAGCTGCTGGACTTTTTGTTTGTGACTAGCATGTTTGTAATTTCTGACAGATCACAGATCATAATAATGTCAACAACAAGTATAAAACAAGCTGAAGTAGGTCAAATGCAACATTTTCAGGTGCTTCTGGTGCATTTGCTATACTAAAGACACTGGTTAGAAATGTACATCGGTGTATATGCCCCTAATGCATTTCAGTCAGAATACAGGAGCAGGTTCAGTGTTTTGACTCTACAGGTGTTTGTGAAACCAACAACAAAGGAGGAACAAAGGACAAGTTGATAGTGACAGTTCCATCTCAGAAAGAAATGTTATATTAATTTGATTCAGCAGCTCAACACTAGAGCTCCAGAAAACTCTGAATGGCACCAATTCAGAGTGGCAAGAAAAGAAAAATAAATCAATGTGGTCTGCTCAGAACAGGCCAGTCAAATGATGTTAAACAGAGGCCAAGAGGAGACAATTAATCTGCTTCACCATCTATTCTGGCAGCTCACCAGCCATTGAGTAGAGAGTTCTTCCTCTGGTCATTATAATTCTCTTTGGGTGGTGAAGCGTCAGACATGCCTGGGTGATACTGTCACACACCCATCTTCACAGCAGGTGAGTTTTTACAACTCGTATAGCACAGGTCCATGCACTCAGATGAGTGAAAGCACAGGATGAGTGTTAGCTCATCTGACCAGCGGGCTCCTGAAAAACAACCTGGAGAATGAATTGTTATACTGCCGTCTTAATTTTCCTGCATTATTAGTCATGCTTCATCCACTTTCATGTTCAAGGATTGCCTCGCTGGCTGGCTGAGTATCAGCAGTGTGGGTGAGTGTTTGAAGTGGGATGGAGATAGACACAGTTGGGATCATGTCAGAAGGTGCCATTTGGCTATTTTCAGTGTTGCACACTGGTAAACGCCTCCCAGACTTGACCTAAAAATAATAAAAATATAGAAAATCACACTCACAGCCTGAACAGTGTTCTTCTATTCGGTTTTATGTAAAGAACAAGTGACTGATAATAAATCTCCAAAGCAGATATTATTGCACTCAATAATAACAATGCCTTAGCACTACTGAATATTTGATGATCAGTTGCTAACTTTACAAGAACTGACTTCCTGAAAGTGCTCACTAAAAGGAAGGTACATTAACATGAGGGCTTTATTAGGCTGACCCACAGAAACCCAAAGGCACAAGAGTGAGTGTAGTTAATGGAAAATTTACTATTGAGTCCGTTTTGTTAGTTGGGTTTCTCATAATGCATAACATATAAAAAAAACCCTATAATTTGGAGACTAGGGTTTATACTATGTACTCAGGATGTCATATATCCTGAATAACTAATTTTTAAATGGCTCCAAGCAGAAAATTCATCCTTGAAGAGGCGGAAGCATGAAGAGCATGCTGTAAATGGATGCTGTCTTAAAAGTCAAGTAAGTGCTCATTGTAGGATAGAAACTCTTCTATTGACCTTTTATAAATACAGGCAATTAACAGCATGAATAGTGCTATTAAATTGTTTGAATACTTCCAATGATTTTTCCAAAGTTTTTTGCTGTCTTTTTTATGACAGGAAATTTGCTAAAATAATATTTTAACAACAGAAAGTGCCTACGGCCACACTGTATTTGTTTGTATTCCCTCCGTTTGTGTCTTAATATTATGTTTTTAAAAAGGGCTTAAAACATCACACGGAATTAAAAGTAAGCACTTACTTACCAGCCACACTAAGAGAATAACACAGGCTAAGAAGGGGATAAGAACCAGAAGCAAGGGTGTTCTCTTCAGCCAGCTATGTTGACGACCCTTCTCCTGATCCCCTGAAAGAAGGAAATATGATTAGAAATCTACAGAAATCTGACACTTGGTACTGCATTTTTCCCCCTGTCTATTTAACCAGTAAGAGAGAATTGTAGTTGTATCATTTGTACAGTAAGTACTAACTTGTTTGTTGTTTTTACTCATATTAATTTAGTTGAGCTCTCTTTTAAGATGTGAAATAACATAGGACAGCTTTAGGGCATTAGAAGAACTAACCACATCAAGTTTTTAAACCTTGTTTCTTTAACGGCGTGTATTATCTCTATGTGCAAAGTTACTGTATGTTCCCATCTACCGCTGTGGCCTTGACCTCAAATCAATATCTGCCCCTTCAAAGTCCACTAAGCCACTTTAGTTGTTAAGACATACATCACAAATTAAAGCTTATATGCAAATGATGAATGTACCTGGTGTTTGTGGATTAAGGCATGGTGGCAGCTTGCATGAGAAGCCAGATGTTTCTTGAGCGGCAGTGTGTAAAACATCTTTGATGTAGTCAAAGTAAAGACCAGTCATTAAGCTCCCCTCTGTGTAGTGACACTGGAACACTTGCATTGCTGTTTCCTGGGAATCAGAAAAATGACAAGGAATCCTGAAATAATTCATTTATGCACTGAGTGTCCAAAATTTTAGTGTCTACAACTAAGCTCCAGTGCTTATTTACACAATCCATTATTTAGATTTGTCCTGTTTGTTGCTCTAAAATGCATGTTGTGAAAACGGATAGATTCCTGAACACGTCTTCTGGGCATAGGACCTTCGGCCCAAGACGTGAGTGGGCCTGATGAGCCACAGCCTCTGAAGATGCTGTCAATATTGTTTGTTAAAGATCTCAGTTGAACAACCACAAAAAGAAATGCAAAATGACTCATAAATGATGACTAATGACCTGAAACTATCCAAGAGGTGCAAAATGACACAAAACATAGAGAAATAGATCTAAAATGACCAAAAACAGACACAAAACATTGACAAATATATACAAAATCACAAATAACAGAGATACAAAAATCATTTTTTGATATAAAATGAATAGAAACACACAAAAGTTGCAAAAAATATAAATGTAAAAGGCACATGAAAACTTATAACAATGCGACAACACAAATCTTTTGTATATGTCAAGGCAAACTATGCCTATTACTTTATAAATACAACTCACCTAAACATTCAGGTAATGTTTACTGTTAGGCAGAAGGACATTGGCTGAGTATTTACCAGTTCCTCGTGGTCAAATGTGAAGCGTAAACTTTTCAGCATTGCAATGAAAACAATGAGGTTTTCTTTGTTGGAGGAAATAGCACCAAACATGTTGGCCAGCTTCCGAAGACTTTGCTCCAAAGGATAGATATTTAACACAACCCAGCATGTGCCAGCCTGGAAGTACAATAAAAACAATTAACTTCCTTCATTCAATATTTATTCAGAGTCATCTTACCTTATCTTTGTTTTTACAGCTTCATACCTACCACTTCTTTGGGAATGTAACTAATAGGAATCTCATAATCCGAGGGGATATTCTGCTTCTACAGAAGTGATAGGGAAACATTTTTTTTTTTTTACCATGGAATATCAACAAGTCTCACAGAATTTCTCAACACAAAAGGTTATGATGTGACACAATATATAGTGAGTGTGGTGTATATCAGTGTGTGCAGCAGCTCAGTGATCTCACCAATAATGTCAGCTTGCTCACATCATCAGTTATTGGTGTCCCAAATTTTCCGGAGCAGAGATTCAAATTTGTGAAAAGACTCAAGAGGAGACAAGGTGCTTTCAAGATCTGAAGACCGAAAATTAAAAAACATCATATTACTAATCGTGTATTCATACAGTACAAGTCTACTGTATTTATCACAGTGTAACAATGCAGATGCAATAGTTTCCCCCTGATTATTACTTTACATTATTCTTGATATGTATGACAAAGAAACCATACTGCCTTGCTTAGGGAAACAATAATTGTATTTATAGGAGAGCACAGCCACTTTTCCCATCCAGGCAGGGGCAAGTTTCATAAACATACAATACAGGCATTTTTGTAGTTTTTAGTTAAAGAAAATGTATTCATAAGTCAAACAGATAATTCAGATATCTCTTGCTTTCTTTGCACGATATTTATTTAGATGGAAAACAGGAGTCTTTTCAGTAGCTTTACACCATTTCCAATTAAAATATCACTGCAATAATTTTGGATACAAAACACTATAAGTATTTATGCATGTGTAACATATAATGCATTTCTCAGAGGATTCAATTTACAGTCTAGTGCTTTTACTCTAACTGCTCTTTCAGCAGAGTTCTTTGAATCTAAAAGGAAGCTTAAACAATGAACAGCTGCAGTCCTACTTCAAAATACATGTCATATGTACAGTGACTGCGTTTTACATCAATGATAAAAAAAAGACCAACCTCAGCATCATCACAATAATGAAACAAATACATATAAGTTCAAATTATCTCAGTAGATGTTTGAACAGCTCTAATGACTCTTCTTTAAATGCAAAAACACAGTGAGCTGCATCATGATGAAATGTTGGACTTTAAAAGAGTGTAAACACTCCAGATCATGGAGCTATAATCCTTCAAAGATCTGAAATGACAGCTTCTTCATTATGATTACTTCATTTTATACCCCAAGGTTCACTTTTAAATACTACAATAATATAATTTTATTGTAGTATTTATACATATCTAAGTAAAAAATGACAAATAGGCTGCATTTCTCTTAACACTCCAAGGCACAGTGGAAATAGTCTATGTGGTTTTTTATTATTATTACATTTCACTTCAATCCAAGTAGCTTACGATGCAAAAATAATTATTACAGTCTAAATTCAAATATGATTTGCATTCTAAACCTAAAAAGTGGAATTGTATCTATTAGAAATATCTGCATCAGTATAGTAGACTGTACACTTATGCAATGCTTAATTATACCAAATGGCTGTGTAAAAAAACATATAAAAAGAAAATATACCACTTACTTTCTTCCTCATATGGAGCAAAAATCCAAGGTTGCTCAAATCCAGTGCATGAAATTCAGAGTTTTCTGTTCAAAGACGGAGCTCATCTGTTTCTGTGTGTGTGTGTGTTTGTGTAACATCCATGTAGTGAAACTTGAGGAAGGGCTGGCAGTTTTCACTGGTGAAGTCTTTTGACGTGGTGGAGAGTCCGCCTACAGGCTGACTCACTGTGTCACACACTGACGCTGTCTGAGACTTTTTCCATTAACTCCCACGTATCATTTTGTGCGTTAGGACCAAGTGGGTGCTTGTTCTCTCGAGAGAATATTTTATTTAGAACACATCAAAGTTCTTCCCCAAACTATTGAAAGCGAAAATGAAATTTTTCATGGGGGGTCTGGGTTCCTAAATTGAGAGATGCTCATGTTTTGAATAACGCTTTTTATGTATTTTATTTTTTAATCAGTTCTGTCTTTTGGCTTAAGAAGACATTATTCAATTATTTGAGATCTATGCAGAAGTATAATTGTGAAATGCCAAGCCAACTTTATTTGCATTATTGATATAAAATTCGAAATCAATACCAATCACAAATGAGATAAAACAAGTTTTAAAATTCTTATATTATTAAGATGTTATATGTGGATGTAATGCTCTGCCAATAAAAGGCACTATTCAAAATTATGTTGTGTGTGGTTTACATGTGACAACGTGACCTCATTTGAACGGAGTGGCTGCATAGTAATCTGGCAAAGACAACTTTGTGCAGTAGAACTGGAAGTGAAAACATGACAGACATACTCTGAGCTGAGTCAGGACATCGAAAGCAGGTCACAGCTAAATATAACCCAGACAGCTTTAGACCCCGCAAAACAAAAACACACAAGCTGCGAACTGGAGCGCTCAAGGGCACGCATTCAGATAAACAGGTGAGATGGACTGACATGACTATCATTTAGCGCCACTTAATTTTGTGGTGTAACCTCAGGTTTGACAGATTTTTACTAATGTACTCACATATGACCCCTTTTGAAGCCAACAGCCCCCTACCGATAAACAACATGCATGTGTGCAGCACTGGATACAGTCCAAAGTACGGGCAAATGTGACTTTAATGTGTTATATGAGACCTGCATATGTAATAAAATGTAAAGTTTGTGATTTGATGCTTGTTATTTTGTCCCTTGATATAGAAATGGATGACATTGAGCAGGAAAGAATAAATGAGGAACTGATTGAGTTTGCCATTCATGAGAGCATTCAAGATGCCTATAAACTGCCATTTTCAATACAAACAAACAGGTATGGGCAAGTTTAATTTTGTGTACATGTCCAAAATGATTTTATTACATGAGTTTGTTTATCTTTCACTTATAATTAAAGATTTAACAATATAATCTGAATTACATAATTTAAGGGCAACTTGCCCCAACAGAAAAGAACCGTATAGAGAAGAGTTTATGAAGATAATGACAGCCATTCACAAGGGTAAGTTAAAATGTAACTCATGTTGCATAAGAATTTGTGCATATGATATTCAAGTTACTTGAGGTAGACAAAAAAAGGAACCATTAAATAAGTTTGCATAAACAAATAATTTTAAATGTTAGTTTGTTTATGTCCCTGAATATTACAAATGCTACTGTATTTCTGTCCTGTATGGGTCTTGGTTGTGTCTCCATAGGAGATGTGTCTACCCTACAGGAGCTGTCAGGTTGTATATCTGCCTTCAGAGAGTCTGACAGCAGGGGCTGGCTGCTTCTGCATGCAGCAGCTGTACAACCACAGCTAGAGGTCCTGCAGGTGGTGCTGCAGGGTGAGAGCTCGGGGCAGGATGGGTGTATCCACCATCAGGAGTTTCATAAAACTTTTTGGGCAGATTTGAATGCTTGAAGCTGTGTATGTCTCCAACTTTGACAATGTCTTAATGGTGTTTTTGCAGCAGTGTTAACATCCACAGACCTGACCCTGGAGGAGCAGACAGGGGACGGGGACACAGCTCTGACTCTGGCAGTGAAGGCCGGCCTGGTGGGGAACGTCAGGACATTGTTGGAGTGTGGAGCTTCACCACACAACACCAACAGTAGAAATGAATCTCCCCTGCTTATTGGTGCACTAGCACACACACAAACACACAAACACAACAAATAACATGTTATAAAAATAATTTTAAAAACACGTGCTTTTTCTCTTCTGTGATTGGTATCAATTTGAATTTTTAAATTGCAAATGTAGTCCGAATTAGGAAGATCACATAGTTAAACGTTGAACATGGTAAACATTCATATTTACTGTAGTAGTAGCAAACTAATGATAACAGTTAGCTCAAAGCACCAATAAGTAAAGACTGACAAGTTTTACCTCCTTCCATTTTGTACATTTTGTAGCAGTGAGGCAGGGATTGTACGAGATGGTTTTGACCCTCATCATGAATGGGGCCTTTGTGCAGCAGGTGTGTCTCACTAAGTGGACCGTCACCCATGAAGCTGCAAAGGTGAACAGCTCTGTACTAACAATGGCTAAGGCATGAAAGAATCAGACCTTGAGCTGCAAACATCTCACATGCATCATATTTTCTTCTTCTGTCTTCTTTTCCCTCTTTTCTTTTATTTCCTTGCTTTCAACCTCTTGCGCCAGATGGGTTGTCCAGCTGTTTTGATGCTGCTGCTTCGACACGGAGCCAAAGTGACTGCTGGAAACGCACATGGGGTGACCCCTCTGGGGATAGCAGCTGAACATGGCAACACAGACGTTTTGGATATACTTATACAGCATGGTGAAACACTAAATATTGTGCAATGCCAGTATAGTATTACAATACAGTATATTCTCAAATGACTTATAAGCTCTGATTTTGTTTGTTGTCTCTTAAATTGCATATAAAAATCAGATTTCTTCTATCCTCTGTTGATTTCATTTTGTTGAAATGTTGTGTCTGCAGCTCAGGGCTACAGCAGTAGTGACAGCACTCAAAAGTTTCTCGATCTCATCAGCCTGCGGTTAATTTACCTTGCCTTCCACTAGGTGGTGATGTGAACGCCCGGGCCAGCAATGGAGACACAGTCCTGTATGATGCATCTGGATCTGGAAACCTGGACTGTGTCAAGCTTCTTCTGCAGCATGGAGCCAACCCAAATGTGGCTAGCTATGCTTGCCAGCTGCCCATCCACAGAGCTGCATATGAAGGACACATACTGTAAGTTAATCTTCCTGTTTTGAAGCTATGTAACAGCGACTGGTCATATCTGGTGCACCAGATATGGTAATATGATATATGCCAAAAACTTAACATCTGAGTTTTAAAAGATAAACCAGTTCAACAAAAAAAAAAGTTGCTCAAGACAAATTAACATTCTTTTCCTCCCATTTTGAGCCAAATTGATCAAACTGACGTAAACAAGTCTTTCCCTTCACCTCACAGCTCTGCAGTGTTTTCACTGTAGTCATTTCCACAAAGGGCCTTCTGTGAATCCCTGTTTTTCAGATCTGTCACTGAATAACACAGTAGCCCAAGCCACAATCTAATGAACATTTTTTTCACTTTGTCCTGTTTTGTTCTTTGAGCATTTGCTTTTCACTGCCTCTGTCTCTCACTCTCTTCCTGTTTTCCTCCCCTTCTTCTGCACTCGCTCTCTCTCTGTCCGAAGAGTCCTGAGGACTCTCATCCCCATCACCACAAAGAAAGCCATCCGTCTCTCAGGCCAAAGCCCTGTCCACTCAGCGGCTGACGGGGGACAGGTTGAGTGTCTGGAACTGCTTATCCAAAAAGGATATGATGTCAACGCCCTGCTAGACACACATATCTCTGGTATGGTAGACCTTGATGCAAATACTGTATGTATACAGGGTATTAGCATCAAACCCTCATGTCAAGCAGCACTTAAATATATATTAGACTGGTGACTCTGTTCTTGAAAAGGACCTTTCCAAGGTTGTGAACTGTCCTGTTATAGTATGCAACATATTATATTTATGATTCATGTTCTCATTGATGCATTTTAATAAATCTTGTTGCAGAAAACTACGGGGATCTCCGAAAAACTGCTCTATACTTTGCTGTTTCCAATGGTGATGTGACATGTGCTGAGGTGTTGCTGGCAGCTGGAGCGAGAACTGACTTGGACCCACTGCGATGCGTCCTGGTAGCAATACGAGCTGAGAGGTGTGGAATGCATATGTTTATGTGTGCTCATGTGTGTGTTGTGTTTCTCTGTGGTGGTGGCGTGGTTATCTTATATTAACCTTTGACCTTTCTGTTCAGGTATGAACTGGTGCAGCTGTTGCTGTCCTATGGAGCAGAGGTGAACTGTTACTTCAGGGTGATCTGCAACACAGTATTCCCTACAGCCCTACAGTACTGCCTGAAGGACAACGTCATGGTGCGACTGCTGCTCAACAGTGGATATCAAGCCTATAAGTATGAGAAAAGAAAAAGAATGTTAACACATTTAACTCACACAAAACAGAACAACCTGCAATGTGACGCTGAAACTACTTATCCATGTCCCTGGCAGGTGTTTCCAGTGTTGCCATGGTAACAGTGAAGGAATGGCTTGTACCTTGACGGACCTCCATAGCCAAGCCTATCGAATTTACAGTCGGTCTAATGTTATCTCCGTAAGAGCCGAAACAGTTAGACACCTGCTACAGAATACATATTAAAAAAATAAAATCAGCAATGAGTCTGTTTGTTGGCTTGCAGGGCAACTTCACCAATTTTGCTCCCCATGGCTTTAGTTTAGGGTGTAAATATAAAATTATACCTTTAAACTTCTCTCTGACTTCCCTTAGATGAACCGTCAATTCAGATTATCTAGTTGCTCACACTATGGAGGTTGTGGTCGTAGTCAACCTGTTTTTCCAGAGCTCCCCCAGATGATATTATCCAAACTCCTAATGATGTAAACCTCCTCCGAGTGATGTCGTCTGGAAGCAGGAACAAGTGAAATATTTTAAATCAGGGAAGTCAGAGAGAAGTTTTAAAGCATTATTGTATATTTAAACACTAAACTAAAGTCGTGGGGAACAAGTTGAAAATTGATGAAGTTGCCCATTAAGTACACACACAATGGTTTATCATGTAGTCAACCCAACATTCAATCATAAAATATTTCTTTCAGTTCTGTGACTTTGTGTCAGTGTCCTGGCTGACATATCTGGTTGGCAGTGTGGTGAGAATGCTTCTGGATTACGTCAACCATGTTAACATCTGTCCCAACCTCAAACACATCCTGGAGAGGAGGCCTGAGTGGAATGAGATTTCTGATATACTGAGTATGAAAACAGACTTTTGACAGAAGCAGAATTTTACAGCGGGGCTACATTTGGGACTTTTAAGGTCGTATTACATGTGTGCTCTTTGTGTCTGTCTAGGTAAGCCACGATGTCTGCAGCACTTGTGTCGACTGGTTATCAGAAGTCACATGAGTCTTAGGACGCTGAATGACCCTGAAGCCATGGCTGCTGTTTCGTTTCCTCCAAGACTTAAAAACTACCTGACCTACAAAGAGTATGACCTGTATGCTGGTATATAACAAAGCTATTGTTGTAGTGCATAAGTTTGAGCCACCTTCTGAACCTTATACACAACAGAAAATACTGTATTTCTTGGGTAAAAACTATAATGATAGTGAGTTCTTAGTAGTACACCGTTATTTATTTTCTGCTCATACTTGGAGAGTTATATTTTAGACTGCAGTGCAAATGTGTAATTCCTGATATGAATACCACTGATACATTTGAAAAATGTATGTATATAAAATAGATCTGAAATGCACTGTATACCCACGGACACAGTCCTGTGAAGAGGTCTGATTAAGCAACTTGAGTGAAAACACTTGTGTAGGTGGACAACACTATCCTCACTTTGACTTTGTTCACTCAGTGTATCATTAATATGGTGTTGAAATGTTTTGTAGGCTACTTTCTAATAAAGCATGATATTTTAAATAATTTTTTAATTTAGTTTGTGCTTATCACGTAAGCAGCAATGACATTGTTTTTGGTGTATGTTTGTGTATTGATAAACATTTGTCTCACAAGGCTTGAACATAATCATTACACAGCACATTTTTGTTAATGTGACAGCACATTAACAAAAAAAGTGGGAACATTTTTAAATGGGCCCCTTTAGCATCAATATGTACTTTGGTAATGAGAAAGTGAAACTGACTCAACCTTTAAGTTGGGCGACTGTGGCTCAGTTGGCAAGTGTTGGTTTGATTCCCGGCTCCTCCTGTCACATGTCAAATTGTCATTGAGCAAAATACTGAACCCCAACTTAGTTGCTCCCAGTGAATGCAGACCAGCTGAAGAGCAGCTATCGCATTAGTGTGTGCGTGATTGTGAGTTTGAATGGGTGAAGAAGAAGGAGTGTAAAGTGCTTTGGGTGCCACTAAGGTAGAAAAAGGTTACATAAGTGGAGACCATTTACAAAGGCAGTTGTTACAGAATTGCTATTACTTCGGTTGATTTGGCTGAGTGGAGGCAGCTGGGAAGACAAGGAAATGGTGGATGGAGGGAGTGTGGAGGAACCTGAGTCCACTTGAGACAAGGACAGGGACAATGTAGAATAGAAAATGTGGACAAACAGGATTGTGAGAAGAGGTAGAAGACGGATTGGGAGCAGCAAAAAAGGGCACAAAGGAGTGATTCCTGTGATTTAGTGATTTAGTGATTCCTGCTGAGGGTGATGATGATGAAGAGGAAGACTTAAAAAATAAGAAGTAAGAAATAATTTTGGACCTAAATGAGAAGTAGAGGAGAAAGAGGAAGTTGTACTGGAAGACGTGATTCTGCTGTCTGAGTGATGATGATGATGGTGGGGCTTTAATGATAAAAACTTTATTTAACACAGTAGATCCCAATAGAAAAATAAATTTCATGACCAAAAGGTCAATAAATGAAAAAATAAATTAGAAGAATACATATTAACAGCATATCCAACCCTTCACCTAGCTCTTTTCCTCTTTCTTTCTTGAGCCATTGTCTTCCTCCATGTGTATCCTTGCCATATTGTTGTGCTAGAGGGTTAAATAACCAGTCCAGTAACATTAGAGGATGTGTCACCTCTCTGGAGATAGTGATAGACACACAAGGACTAAACTTATGCCACATTCTGAGAGATATATTATCACTGTTTACCCTTCTTGTTCTGTGTCTCTGCTGGTTCTCACTGGTCTATTCTGGCCATGAACAAAGCCACTCAGCCTGTGCTGACAGACTGTTACGTTACAATCTGTGAGCTCACATACTTTTTGTGGCTCTGTCTCTCTGAGCAGTGCCTCCCAAAAAAGACGCTGCATCATGAGGCCCACACTTTAGTACGTTCCCTTCTGATCCCTCTCTTAAGGTCTGAACAGCAGCTGAGGACCTTAGAACAGAAGAGGACACTGACAGACATAGGCGGGCCCTCACATTAACTCGCTGGCCAGGGCAGAGCTGGTTCAGTCTGGAGTGGGCTCTCATCAAAAGCACCTTTTAACAAGACTAGAGAGTATATCCGAACATTTCCACAAGCGAGGACCTCCTCGACGGGGTTCTCATTTTCCAACCCCTTATGTCCCTGGATTTCCAGCAATCTCACAGTGGAACTTATGTTTTTCTGAAACCCTCAACTAACGCAGCGGTTTACATTAGGTCATATGCTATAGATCTGGTGTTTGTGTGAGTTTGAACTAATTCTAACTGCTCAGTGCTGATCACGTTTTGGTCATGAGTTATTTTGGATACCGTCGAGAGCTAAGTAAGTACGAAGATGTTGATGAAGATGAACTTCTGGCTTCCCTCAGCCCAGAGGAGCTGGCTGAGTTGGAAAAAGAGCTGGTGGACATTGATCCAGATGCCAATGTGCCCATTGGACTCAGACAGAGAGACCAGACGGAAAAGACTCCGACGGGTACTTTCAGTAGAGATGCCCTCATGAAGTACTGGGAGAACGAGACACGTAGACTGCTGGAGGATGAAATCTGTGGAGGAAGCCCCAAACCGGTCAGTGATGATTTGCTTGGCATCTCTAAAATGTGCCAGAGGGGAACTAGCTACATGTATCAGATTGATGTCAGGACATATTAACTAGAAAGCCTAAAAAAAAGGACATAGATTGAAGTACTTAAAGAAAGAAAAACACACATACATACAGTACATACATACATACACAACTTCCTTAATCACCGCGTTTGTTAAATTTACTTTACAGTACCATAATTTTTAATGAAAACTAACTGGTAAATTAATTAATTAATAAATATGTAATGAATGACTTTGTTACAGGATAAAACACAAGAGGAGTGTGTGACAGAAGGAAACAGTGAAGCAGAGGATGAAAAAGACAATGAAAATGAGAAAGAAAAAAAAAGGTATGAAACAAAGGAAAAAGAAATAGAACAGGAGGAGGATGATGATGATGATGATGAAGAAGAAGAATTAGAAGAAGAAGAAGTAGAAGAAGAAGAAAAAGAAGAAGAGAAGAGTGTCAAAGAGGAAGAAGCTGACACAGAAGAGGAAGAAAATGATGAGGATGAAGAAGAACATGATAAATCCAAACCTCAACCCTCAGAGGACTGTGCTCAGCAGACATTGCGGGCTGACACCCTGAAGCTACTCAAACCTCAGAGGGTGGACCCTGTGAGACTGACTCCTCCACCTCCTCCCGCTGACATCACCACAACAGGAAACCCGACTGTTGTTGATGAAGCTCTGCAACGAGTTCTTAATAATGACCCTGAACTCACAGAGGTCAATCTCAACAACATAGACGACATCTCACAGGTACAAACATGTTTCATGACAAAACACTGAGAAATGATAAAATCTAAAAAGATTATTTTTGGGGGGGAATTTTGGGATTTTTCTTACATAACAAGAGTTATATTTATTAGCTATGTTAGCTTAGCCACACGTTTATTAAAATATGGAAAGTATGTACATCTTATAAGCAAATAATTAAAAAATATTTCGTTTTAGTGAACTGTGTGCTTTTGCAGTAGGATAACAACTTGATGAATCACAGTATCTCTTTTAGTTATAGGTTGAAGTTTGAGTCTGATTTCAGATGCTGATGTGGAAGTTTGACTGCCTTTATCAAAAAACAACAACAAAAAAGAAGTTTGTCTAGTAGTGAGGTCTTTCAAGTCAAATGATAATCTAGAGTATTTGCTGTTGTTATATGGCCTTATACTGCATGTTTTAAAAAATATAAAGATTCTTATTTCCTGTTTAGGAAACCCTCATCAGATTTGCAGAAGCACTGAGAGCCAACACATGTGTGCGAGTCTTTAGCCTTGCAAACACCCGAGCTGACGACCCTGTGGCTCTGGCCATCGCTAAGATGCTGAAGGAGAACTCGTCCATCACTAGTCTGAATATAGAGTCCAACTATGTGAATGGGAAGGGTGTAATGGCACTGATTCAAGCTCTTCCTGGAAACAACACCCTGACTGAGCTTCGTTTCCACAATCAGAGGCACATGTGTGGAGGACAGGTCAGATCTTATCTTCACCTCTTACTTTGTTTCACAAAACAAACTTTTCTTTTACTAACAATGTCATTTAGCACTGTTTCTTTCTTGCAACTGCAGGTAGAGATGGAAATGGTGAAGATTCTTAGGGAAAACTACACCTTGATTAAGCTTGGTTACCAGTTCAACCTGCCAGGTCCCAGGATGAGCATGACAGGAATTCTCACCAGAAACCAGGACCGTCAGAGACAGAGACGCCTGCAGGAACAGAGGGAGCAGCAAAGCCAACAAGGGCTGACAGAGGGAGCTGTGAACCCCCGAACATCTGCGCTGGTATAACTTCACCACAATATGGGATAATTTTTTCAGACAGAACACTTATGCAGTGAGTAATGATTTTGTAATGATCTAATTCTCTGTTTCTAGAGAGGTACACCCAGACCATCACCTTACAGCTCACCTAGAGCCTCCCCTTGGTCCTCACCAAAACTCCCACGTAGTGACCAGGCTAAAAAACAGACACCTCCTGCTCCCCCTCCTCCTCCTCCCCCTCCTCCTCCTCCTCCACCACCACCACCTCCACCACTTCCTCCTCCAAAGCGAGAGAAGAAGAAGCCCACCAGGATGATCGCAGAGGTCATCAAGGCTCATGAGGCAAAGAACAAGAAGGTGGCAAAGCCAAAAGGAAAGAAGGGCAAGAGGGGGAAGGAGTTGGAGAAGGAGGAGACAAATACCATCCTGAAGGAGCTCAAAAATGCACTGAGGCCTGTGTCAGAGGATAGAAGAGGGGAGGAGGGCAGCAGACCATCTACGCCAATGAGGTCAGCCCACGACCAGCTGATGGAGTCCATCCGTAACAGCAGCCTCTGCAACCTCAAGAAGGTGAGTGATGCCATTCGGGCACTATAGGCACCTTTAAATGGCTTTCATCTGATGGTTGAAACTTCCTTTACAGTCTTATCTTCTGTGGTATTATCCCCTAAATATGGCATCAAATTAAAGATGTTTAGAAATGTACTAAACTGAAAAAATATACCTACTCCTTAAACGAACACGTGTACTCAATGCAAAATTTCATAGTTTCTGTACAGGTAAAGTGAACAAATGAACTTTATGTGACAATGACACAGCGTCAGTGGTGTTGTGAGTTTTCTCAGTAGCCAACATGCCTACAGCCCCCACCACTGTGGTACGATCACAGTGCTTTTAGAACTGAACAGAGGGACACAGAAAAACACAAAGACGTACCTAAAACCTGTAATACCATCAGTTAAGTATTCTCGCAGAGAGCAGGAAGAGAGAGCACGTCTGAACCTTGTTTTTGCGTCATTATTTCTGAGTGCTTGCCATTTTTCTGTTTTGGACACGAGTGAAAAGCTTTGGCTGCAGCTTGAGCACAGCTTGTTACATTGTTAGAGTGGAAAATAAGCTCTGCCCTCAGATGGCGGGGTCTCCTAGCTGTGAAATTCCTTTTACTCAGTGCAGGTATTTATAGAAGCTGTTCACCGGAGCTTTGATAAACACAGAAATGTAACCACACCATGCTCAAACAACACACATTTAACACAATCACCCACTGCTGCTTTCTCTGTACTACTACTTTGATGCAATGTCAAAGTTAAGATGGCTGTCTAGTCCTAGGTACTGTACATAAAACATTTGGCATATTTTCAAGTTCTGAAAAGTGACTGAAAAGGATTACAACTATGATTCAAAATCCCTGGAGCAACTAACAAGTCAAATGGCATCAGAAGCCTTAGTACGGTTAGCTTAGCAAAGCATGAAGACACAAAACACCAAACTTAGAATAAAAATAGGGGAAATGTGTTAATGACCCGGGTAATGGGGTTTGACAATCACTGAATGAATGATTAGACACTGATTAATATCCTTAAGCTTATCTTTGCTGTCATCATATTTCTCAAAAAGCAATAATGCCTAAATATTCTTGCAATTTTAAAAGTGACATACTGTATGATTGTTGTTTTCTAGGTGGAAGTCCCACACTATCTGCGATAATACAAAATAATATAATAAAAAAATAAGGTCTACTGGTTGGAAATCTACATAAAGATGACAATGGAGTGACCAACAACGACATAATGGGATTATTGGGGAGCCAAAAACTGAATTCTTACTCGTGGAAAGCAAAATACTGGAAATTTGCACTGCAGTTGAACTTTAGCTTTTGACAAAGTGTTTATGCCTAACATAAAATGATATCTCCATTTTAAATGAGCTAAGCTGTTTACTGATACATTTTCTAATTCACTGTTTTGTTGTAAAATTGTAAATATGATTTGTTGTTGGTAATTATATGTTAATTTCTAAATAAAGTAATATACTGTTTACAGTACTACTCATCAAAGTGTGTAGGCTGTTTTCTAATTTTGTGGCGTGTGGATGATTTGGAAGAAAGGGTCGAGCTGCTATGCAGACGTACAGGAGCACAAACAGCCCCTGTTTTTATCAGTGAGTCAGCTCACTGGTCAAGTCAACTACTGAAGCGTTTTCCCACTCTGACACATTCACAATACACCCACTGCAATTAGCACGTATTAAAGCAGGGTTTTGCGCACTTTGTTTGAACAATTTACATTGCATGACAAATAAAGGGAAAGAATAGACCCTCACTATTAATACTACTGACATCATAGAAGAAATGTCAACTTTATACATATTTTGCAGTGTGAAATAAAGAAAGCTGTGGGCTTAAAGAAAATGACTGCAACTTTTGAAAGAAGCAATAAACAATGGCTAATGCAAACAAATAGTTTACAATTGTGTAGCAGAAAAGCTTACATTTACTGACCTAAAGATTTACTTCACAGCCTTTTAAGTCATTTCTTCTTTAAAAAAAAGATTGGAATTAACAAGTTAAAAGTTAAAATTATACTAAGTTGAAGCTAGTGAATGGTTGCAAGTACTGTGTGAGTACATTAGATTGAGGGAGAGACCTAAAGCATGTGTGAGGAAGACAGATAAGAGAGTGGAGGCAAATTACTGTAATGTGCAACAAAAGAGTTGTAGAAACTGAGAAATGTGATCTATTTGTGTGGGTCATCCTAATCTGGATCTTGCATTTGCATACGCATTTTACGAGAGTTCCCCGACTCTACAGTAAAGTTGTTCAAAGAGAGCACAGTCATGGAAACATGATATTATGGAAATTCATCTCTCAAAGGTCTGTATATCAGATGTTTTTAAACTAGATTGCACGAATTACAATAATCTCAGCGTGGAATTAAAAATCCTGCCTGTGCTTTGGTTATAATTGTGCTTAATTTTTAACAATAGTTTCTTAAATGCAGTATTGTTGTTCTGCTTCATACTGAGCAGCACCGGTCACCTATCCTGTCAATCACAGTAACATGCAATTACATTATATATAATAACTGCCACTCAAAATAAAAAGTACTTAATTGCACACAGTACGTATTTTTGCGGTAAATTTGGCAGAATAAAGTACCTCAGTAGCGTACACTCCTTACGCTAAAACCTGCTTGTTCAATGGCCTGACTACAGCAGCTCAGCATGCATAATGCATTTCTTTAGCTAAGTGTCCCAGGAATAAAACTTCCTCTAGTCAAGTACATCAATTTGTCATCTGTCAAACTGTCAATGGGGGAACTCGTTAACAGTCAACCATACAATTATAGACTTCCTGCCTCTAAATGGGGTCTGTGCATTAAGAAATCAAGACATTATTTTAAGAGTTAGTATGCAAGTTTTGCATGTTTCCTCTTTTTTATTTATGGGAATTATATATCCATGTTATTTAAATCAAGCCACCAAACTGCACAACATTCAGACCCCTTGACCTTACCATTACTTAATGATATGTGCATGCAGTGTGCCAAGTTAAAGCTGCTGAATTCCTAAAATTCCAAGTTTAGTTTCAGGAGCATTTGATGCCCAGTTTCAACAGTAATTTAATTCATACTGTACTTGTGATGTTTTACGTACCACTGCCCAGTTATCTGGCTGTAACTGTACAAAAAAAAAATCAATTGATAATACTGCACCTTAAGTAACTGTCTAAATGTGTTGTTCAAAAGATCTCCGTTAGAAGACATGACCATGATGCAAAATGTCCAAAAGAGGCACTAAATTTTAAAAAATGTACACGAAATGCCCCCCTCAACCAATTAAAAAACCCTCAAAATGGCCAAGACAAATCCAAAAATACACATAAAATAACTGGATGGCCTATTGCGTTTGTCCTGCATGTTTGACTGTGTTTGTTGATGGGGGTCTCTATGGAAGGACTGTCTCCATGTAGCTCTGCCACACTTGTGGAAAGTGCCATACTTGCTCTAATCCCCCCCATGAGGGCTGCAGCATAGAAGTGATACGGGGTCAGTGTGGTGTCAGCTGATGGGCATAAACTAAAAATAAATAGGACCTGCATAGAATCGTGGTCATTCATTTTTTCATTATAGGGTCAGTTTTTTCAGTTGCTTCTAAAATATAAAAACATTTCAACATGTACATAACACAAGCTCAATGCCTGATTCAGCTAGATCTTGTGTATCTGGAAATGAGAACTTGTTGAAAAACGAGATGGAAATGTATATGTGAATGAGTGTCCAGGGTTAACATATGGACTCAAAGCAAAGTGAGATGTTCTCAAAGTTCAACTATTTCAGCCTCTACCAAACAAACATTCACCTCTGTAGACGTATGTTGCTATTAATAGAGATTTTGATTTTACAGTCAGGACTGTCATGTAAAACACATACAAACCATCACAGATGTACAGTTGTAGTGTTACTTCTGTTTTTCTGTCTCTCACCCATATTTCCTTTCCACCTGGCTCAGGGGGTAAAATGATAGCAGTACAGGGTGTGATAATCCTCTGCTCATCGGTTACCAGATCTCTCCAATTCCCAGACTTACACACAAAAACACAGTCTTTTACCACAGTATCTTTTTGCCCTAAAAATCCCAAACTATAAACTTGAATCAAAGGTTTTAATAGAACCATAAACAAATAAAAAAATGAACCAGTATTTTCAAAAAAAAAATGTTTTATTTCCAAAATTATACATCCTCAAACCAATGTCTTGGGAGGAAATATCCAAGTTGATACACAGAAAAAGAATCCCAAGTATGTAAATATCAACCATTCATTGGAGTGTACAATGTAAGAGTTTAATTGTCCAACCTCACTGATAAGGCTTGGCATCCATAGTGTCTTATTATCCAAGTTACCTACAGGAACTAACATCAGAGAAAACATAGCAAATATTTCCCCCGCAACATATCTTAATATTTAAGAGAAGATGCAAGTTCTTTAAGTGAAACAAGTGGCAATGTGTTTCTCAAAGGCAGAATTTAAATGTTTTTGCTAACTGGTAAACAGAAAAACGAATAAACAAAAAAAAAGAAAGACACATATTACAAAAAAATATTCTTTATCCAAATGTGTCTCACTGTGGGATTTACTTTCTGTATTGGTTCTGCTATAAACCGAAACCTTGTTGGCTGGAAGCCCTCAGACTGACATGCTCAAAAAGGCTGAAGCTTATCTGCTGAATGCTGTACATTAACATAAAAATAACAGCAGTGATCATATTTGTTTGAAGGACAACTTTTTTTACTTTTTAGTTTTTAATTTATTGTGAATATGCTTTTGTGAAAAAAAGTTTTGCAATATCGATGAGGGAACACACAAAGCATTAGTCTGGCAGAATCACTATGCTGTTTAAGTGATCACTTAAATTAGGAAAACTAATATTCATAATACGTTAAGATTCTTAATTTAGCAAACACAAAGCTTACTGTGGAGCTAAACATGACTATCACAGAAACCCCTGGAAGGACAAGCTTTGTATTTCACAATTAAAAGACTAAATTAGTTAGCGGCTCTGGTGCCCTTATATGGAAGTGCTTAAAAAACACTTCACATTTATAGGAACGAAGAAATAAAGCACACAGCATGTAGTTATTGTCTATTTTTCTCTGTTTGCTAATGTTTTAGCAGATTTTAGCATTTAGCAGTTTGAGAAGATCAAAATTCCAGCAAGAGTTTCTGATTGTGCCCTTCATCAGTGTCAGGCCCCATGAAGGCCACAATCAGAAACTTGTTGATCAAATATTTAAATTGTTTCTATAGGCCTAAGGTTTTTTTCAGTTTGCTTTTCCTCATCGATGCATCCTTGCCAGTAGGTTAATTTGAGCCAGAAGTTCACGTTTATTATTTAGTGCATTCAAGTTGCTTGTGGCCACAGTAGCTTCTGTTCAGGAAAAAGAACAAAAAAATTAGCATTTCGCTTAATAAAAAAAACAAAAAGCTAATAATTACTTGCAAACAGAACATTTATGTCTTATCTACCAATCTGAAATAACAGCTACAAATAGGTTTATTTCTTCATCTTCTACTCAATTTTTAAGCTGTGCTGGGGAATGTGATGCTATTGAAGCTGCTTCATTAACTTTAAAATGAAGCAATAGATATTTATAACCTTTTTGTTGTCGTATTTTATAATTTAAAGAATTGTCCTTTGAGAATAACCTGCCTTTAAATAATCACTAGCCAAGAACATATCATGTAAAAAATTGGCATGAACCTCCCTATACCCTGTCAGCACTTAATGTCCCAAGAAAAAGAACACTAATGTAGGCCCACTGTTTCTGTACGGTAACTTAGCATGCGGACCCATTATAAGCATTAAGTGTGTAAATCTGTTTATTCCTCAAGCTTTACATGATGAATAACTTGATTAATAACCTGATTCCAACAAACAGGCATTCATCATAACTCTATTTCCTAGTGTAAATAAAAGATAAAAATAGCAACTTTAACTAAACTTGTAGAGCGACAGTGACATAAAACAGGCATCCATAACACTGTAGGCCGCCTCTAGGTGTTTACGGTATGTAGTGTGTTCGTTAACGGTTAAAAATGCTTACTGTCCAAGTGTATTTTGTCTTATTAATTAAAGCATTATTTATGTCCGATAAAGACCTGAAAATGTTTTGTATACATGCAGCGAGTCTCCTCTTTCAATCTGTGCAAAAATATAACAAGACTCAAACTCTGGAGCAAATTTACATTTGACAGCAAATGAAGCAAAATATTCCAAAGAGAGCATTTTCTCCCTCTTTTTCCTTCTTTGTTTTAAGAAAATATGAGTGCTAAACTAGGATCATTTGAATAAGTAAAAATAAACTACAGAGCAACAGGGTATGAAAATAGTTCAATTTCTTTTCTTCCTGACAAACAACGATGATACAACTGATTAAGGATTAGTTGTTTTGTAAGCCCTCCTTCCCTCCTTCCCTCCTTCCCTGACAGAAAAAAAGGTTCACGAGACAGCTTCATGAAAGATTGCACATTAATCTAGAGACTGGGCACATGGGAGAGTGACAGGAATGGAACGTGTGATGGGAAGATGAACGACAGATGGAGGTGATAAAAAACAAAACAAAAAGGGGACATGAGAGGAGGAGAACGCAATACAGAGATGGGAAAAAAAAAACAGTAAATAGTTCAAATGAGAAATGAGACATTGATTAGAGACATAGATAGAGCAAACAAGAATAGACATGTTGCAGATAAAGAGACAACAAACTAAGATGTGAAAATGACATTTACAGATTAAATGAGGTATTGCACAGATTAATAAAAAAAAAGCATAAAGGCAACGGAAATATACAACAGATTGATAGAACATTTACATTTATAGTTTTAAATTTAAAGATTTCTTTTCAGAAAGACAAGAAAGTTTTAGTGTCACGATCATCCAAGAGATGAGGGGGAAAAAAAGAACATAAATCGCTAGTCCTCCCATTCATCCTCATCTTCAAAGTCCTCTTCATCCTCATCATCATCGTCCTCATCTGTGAAGGAGAAAGTGATGTTCACGTGAAAACAACTGAAACAGCTGCAATGATGCTCTTACAGGCAATGTAATTATGAGATACATAGCAGTATTTTTCAAAAGGGTAATTCAAACAATTTATCACTGTACTTCCCTTTCCAGGTAAAACTGTGTTTTGCATTTAGCAAGAACTTTCTATTTTTCCAGAAACATTTAAAGAACCACTTGCAAGCAGGCAAGAAACATTTCCTTCTATGAGAGGATTCAAACTGAAAAGGAATCACAAAGCTGCTTGAGATTTAAGAGGAAGTTTCATTAGTGTTTTGGCAACAACATGTCATCTGACACACTGTTATTGTCAACCTGTTCAGTTTTTTTAAGTCTGAAGGGGCAGGCAAGTATTTGTCCAGCATCATTCAAGTACAAGGGAGCAAGTCTAAATTACTTTGAAATAAAGCTCTACCACCTAATACTCGCTCAGCTCTACCAAGCTCAATTATTACCTAGGAGCAACAGTCAATCATGTCAATATTTTAGGTCACATTTCGCAATATTTGACAGTTTTCTAAAATTTAGGTAAATCCATATAAAGCTTCTAATAAACTAAAACCATGCTTTTTAGATCATGCCGAGCTAAAGTATAGAGTCATATTTCATGATTTAGGAATTTAACTCTTCATATATACCAATATTTTTTGTGCCATCTTCAGAATGAATCTGGGTACCCCTAATCTAAAGGCTAGTATTTGGAATATGAAAGTAAAAGTTACATGATGAATAACTTAAATGTGATCTGCCTGTTTAGTTTTTACATTACAATGGTGGCAATACAGTAGAATGAATCGTTTTGGGGACTTGGGCTGCTGTAAGGACATATGACATTTAAGAGTACCACTTTATGGTACAGGAAATTGACTTGGGTGTTTTGCTATTCAATTGAAAAACGTAGTTAGCAAAATCATCAATATAGCATCAAAAATACCTGTGGGTTTTTACTTAATATGATAGGAGAAAAACAGTAGGTAGAAATATGCTTCCAAATAATTGCAGTATTATTCTGAATGCTTATTAAGAAGGTGGTGAATTTGTTACTCTTTGTACCTGAAGAGTGAATAGCCTTGCTCCTTTTCTGCATCACCTCCATCAGGGCCCCTACGATACCTGCCGAGGGGGTCGGGGTTGAAGGAGTTGTATTGTCTGTATTGTCATCCCTCTGTAAAGACGATGGCATGAGCAGGTAAAGTTAGTCATGGAAAACCATTTAATACACAGGCGACTGAAAGCTCATTGGTGTGTGAAGAGTGAATACTGGCCGATTTAAGTTGGATTCCTTGTCGGATTTGGTCTAGAAGTGCATCTCTGCCGGTGCTGGACACCGGCCGCTCTTTCTGTTCAACCTTTTTCAGCTGGGTGCCTTCTCTGATTTGACTCAGCAACACGGACTTCCCGGCAGAGGGCAAACTGCCATCCCCTCCGTTAGGAGCAGGGGGTGGAGGGCCTGGAGGCGGGGGAGGAGGAGGGGGAGGAGGTGGCGCTCCAGTACTGGATGGAGTAGAGGATGAGGGTGGAGGAGGAGGGGGGGGAGGTGGCACGTGAATCGAGGCATGAGCTGGTGGGGGGGGAGGCGGAAGAGAGCCTCGGCTTGGAGGGGGAGGCGGCGGAGCAGACATGCCTGGACGGGATGGAGGGGGAGGTGGGGGCGCAGAGATTGGAGCCCTTGAGGGGGGAGGAGGGGGTGGAGCACCACGCCCTCGGGCAGGAGGAGGGGGAGGAGGGGCTGAACCATGGTGTGGGGGTGGGGGAGGAGGGCCACCTCTTGATGGAGGAGGTGGAGGAGCTAAAGAGAGAGGAAAAGCACAAAAAAGATTTTAATTATGATCATGAATTAGTAAAACTTTACATTACAACCTTCAGGATTTTCAGTATTATTAATTTAGTTTTTATTCACATTTCACTGTCTATAATTTGTTAATATGGAGAAGAGTTTGAAAGATGATGACAAACAATTTCACAGCATCTCTCCAAATGCATGTAAGTTCTCCAATTCTAGCTTGTATCAAGCCATGCAGTTATAAAAACTGAGCAACAGAGGGCAGCCTTCTCTTGTGTAACTAGTATTAATTTTCTTTAAGATAAGTGAAATACATTTGTCAAATATTTTTCCCTAAGGCAAATAGGAGGTCAACAAGTGGAAATTGGAACGAAAAATCCTTTTCCATTTTTTAGAAGCAGAAATTACTTTAGAAACATGCTTTTTGATTCTGCTCTATGTTGAAATCCTGTTGGAACCCAGTGCTTTCATAACCTGCGACAGAAGTGTCAATTAACATGCAGAGTTTATTACTTGACAAATAATTTTATGTATGAGTTAGACAGAAGACACAGCACAAAAAATATTTAATGAAGTATTATAGCACAACAATACTTTTGTGAAATGAAGGAAATCTGTCTGGAACAGCCTGGTTTGTCTCCAGGTGTGGCCTTATTGGCTCAGAGTTGACAAATGACAGAACATCCAACTCCAAGCACAACCAAGTGTAAAACAGTAAACTTTAAAATACTGTAGTAACTGCAAAGACCTCACACAGGTTGAATTTATATTGTGATTTACATGCATAGTCATGAGCTGACACAGCAGGTCATGCATAGAAACCTACCACTCCACCTGGGCGGACCTGGGGATAAAACCACCACACCAGTTAGATTGTCTTAAATTGTCTTTACATGTATTTTACACATGACTAATTCACATTTAACAATAGTCTCACCAACACTCTTCATTGAAGCCTGTGTAGTAATATTTACTGCAGAGCTACACTAATCAAAAGTGTTGGTACTGAATCTCATTCACTACTGTTTTGGTGAACAAAATCTCGCTTAGGGAATAAGTTCAACTGTGTTCTGGGCTACATGTCTGCCTCACCTTGTCTTCGTAGTTCGTTTTTGACAGCTTCTACTCCTCCTTTCTTCTCAATGAAGTCATAGATGACCTTAGAGGTCTCTTTGTCTTTCAGCTGAGCCTCAGAGATGCCACACATATCAAACAGGTTCTTCAGCTCTGGGTCCAAGTTATTCAACTGGAAAGAGAACAGAGAACATTAGGCCAGTTGGCACATGCATCTATTTACATAACTAAAGATGGACACAATGGAATGGCTTATTGTGTTCCATTGCTGTGATCTGTTTCCTTGACATGACAAATAATTTCATGTCACTGAACCAGTGTTTCACAAATAAGTGAGAAGTAACTTTTATTCCTTAATAAATAATGTGCTAACCCTGTGCCTATTACTCAAAACAGACCACGATGCCAGCTAGGATCTTGGTGTTGTTGCTGATGCTAGGAGGTTGGCACGAAGGAGAAGAATGGTTAAAATAGGTCTGGTTAGCATTGTTATGATTCGATGTCCTTCTTGAAACAGTGCGGAGATGATAGGGAGATGAGCTAAAGCCAGACATCACATTCTCCTTGTTTAGTTGTGTGCCTATTTCTTGTTTCTAGGTTAGGGTTAGCTGTGTGGTGGTGCACCAGTGTCATAAAACATATCATGGGGAAGCAGGTGCTGGTGTTGTTTTATCCTCATCGTGAAATCAAATATCATAATTTTAGTTAAGGACTACACTCACCTGGCAGGTAAACCTGTTCAACTGCTGGTTAACACAAATGAAAGGGTAAAAACGACCTGCTGAGGTTTAACCCAGCTTGAGAATAGGGAAGCAAGATAATTTAAGTGTCTTTGAATGTGGCAAGCTTGATGGTGCCAGATGGGTTGGTCCGAATATTTTGGATAGTTTCCAGCACCTTGTGGAGTTTAGCCAACACATGAACACAATAACGCATCAATAATTCAAGAACTTTTGGCTTGTCCCTTCTGGGGTCACCACAGCGGAATGAGTGCATGAGTTTTCTGCACGTTGCATGAATCTTTATGCCGGATGCCCATCCTGCTGCAACCCTCTGCTCAGAACCGGCACCAAGGCACCACTGTACTTTTAATTAAGTAGAATGTGTTTTACTTGAAGAAAGACTTTCTTAACTGACATATAGATACTTTTAGTTGAGTAAATGATTTGGGTACTTCTCGCACCACTCGGTATAAATATAGAAAAGTGACACATTTAGCTGCCTTGCTCATTTGTGCCTCTTCTCTAAGCCTGAATTTGAGAGGCGAGCAAGCTTTGTTCAAATTACATCACCCATTCAAATCAAGCTCTGAGTCTTTGAAAGCATTAACTTATGAAACCAAATAGTCTGAATTCCATCTCCTTCATTTTACAGACTAAGACCTGTGACCTGCATGATCCTGCACTCATCCAGAATCCAGCATAATTACTGATGATGCTTTTTGGGAATGAGTCCATGGATTATGCAGATGCGGTTTGATTCTGTTCCCTCCAAAATCTCCTTGTGTAATTCTCCTTTTGACTTGGGACACACTGCTCAGGTTAATGTTTTGGAGCCGATATTACATTTTAAAAATCTGTCAGTAGGAGGGATGTCTACCTGACAGACAGACAAACTAATGGGCCAAGTTTTAAGAATGTGTACACATCACATACTCCAACATGTAAAAGTTTACAAACTAACATGCGTTAATGTGAATATGACTTACATCAAAGCCTGTGTTTGGATCCCATCCTACATGGCCAATATGCCTGTGAGAAAAGACGGAATGAGACACAAAAAAGACAAAATGTGAGATCTTCTAATAGGCAAAAAGGGGAAGGATACAGAAGTATATAGTACGCTTTTTAAATTTTATTTTTATTTTTTGTCCTTTCGGCTTATCCCGTGAGTTCAGGGTCAAGATCATTCTCGTTGATTTGTTGATGCTGATTTGACACAGTTTTTACGCTGGATGCCCTTCCTGATGCAACCCTCCCCAATTCCTAACAGCTTGGACCACCACTGCACAGCTGGGGAGGGGAATGGGTTGTTAGGGGTTCAGTGTGTTGCCCAGAGACATGTCAACATATAGCCAGGACTGGAGATGGAACCACTAACCCTGTGGTCCGTGGCTGACTGCCTTACCACTAACATTACGGGTACTGCCCTGGATCTCACTCCTAAATAGAATTAATCTTTCACATTTCCCATAGAATTGATTTCTGAGTAAATCTTAGTGCATCCTCCTGATTCAACAGCACTTATATCGGGACAAGAACGATGAGTCAGACTGCACAGATATAGAGGCACATAAAGCTACATTCACAAAGCTGTTGTGCTCTAGGTTCAGAACTGATTTTTATGTTCTGTTGAGATACCAAACATAGTAAAATAATGTCTTTTTCATCCACATATGTAATGCAGGGTTAGCTGGTACAAATGTTCCTCCATCATCATAATTAACAAAAAGTTAAAATAAAATGATAAAAAAAAAAAGAGTGCAAAAGTTTGCAGCGGCCTTGATAAATGCTTAAATATATAAAATCAGGTGGCTCAACTTTTAAAAAGACTCAACACTTTAATGCTTGATGGGTGGGATAAGGTCTGTTAAATTGGGCTTGCACTTCAACAAAGCAACAAAAACCATGGAATCACGGAAACAGCCTTATGGAGAACTTAAAATGAAATCTGTAAACCTCCATAAAAAGGTACAGAGGGATATAAAACATAAATTATATAAAATATACTATGGCCTTCCAATTTTACAAACTTAAATATCATTAAAAATGTGCAGATAGATCAAAAGCAGGCTGTACATGGCAGACTACCAAGCAATCTGGTAGACTCGAACGAATATGCCAAGAAATATGAGCTAAAATTACACTGTTCAGAGGGTACCCAAGGAGGTTGGAAGAGGTTTTAAAGGCAAAGGGAGAACATACAAAGTATTACAGGACATTTCATAATGGGTGCACTGGTAGTTTTCATTATTTAACTATTTAACTTTCTTTTTATACTTTTATACAATTTTGTGTTTGCATTTGGGCATTTCAGTGTAGAGGCATGCAAAGTTTCACATTGAATTGTATTTCCAAATGTTAAACATATAATTTGTTTTTCAATATTGAAACAAACAACCATGGTAGGGTTCTTTGACTTACTGGAAGTTGCTCGGTGTGCCGATGTCTGCCTTGGTCAACCTCTTCCTCTTCCCCTTCCCTTTCTTCTCCCTCTTGGTAAAGGAGGAGTGCACAATGTTGTTCACCTGAGAGTTGTTATGGTAACGCTGAACACTGTTGATCTCTGGATTTTTGATGTCGACTGTGGCCATGAGCAGCGTAGGACCTAGAAAATGATGGAGACAGTAGTAAAGTTTATACATAATGTATAACCTTTACTTCATGTGGAAATCCAAACGTAGAGATTTTTGGGGCCGTCCTTTCAGTTATGTAATCTAGTTGTCAACAGGTTTTACAGACTCAGTTCAGCAAAAACAGGCAAGAAATGTGGGAATTTCATTTGGGGTAAAGGTTGTGAAACACACTCAGGACATGATAAGTCTTACAATTTTTGTGAGTTAAAAATGTTTGTAAATATGAAGAAAATGAACACATTATATTGTTACTGAGCACATATACATATTGCAATATGAAAATTCTTTCTCTGCATTTAAGCCATCCTCCTCAGTACTAGGGTGCTAGTACTGAGTGTGTTGCTCAGGGACCCACCTGGTGGGTAGGCTGGGATTTGCTCTACACATTGAGCTACCAGTGTCGTAAAGCTTTTGTCAGTTTTGGTAACCTTTCCTTTACTCTTAATTGGGTTCACTTTTACAGATGTAATTACGTTTTATTCTACAAAGCCTGGCCATGACAGAGAGAAACAACAATTTACCAAACAAAAAACACAAATTTATACAAATAAAACTAAATGTGAACTTTAAAACCAATAGATAATGGTCAGTGTTCTAGATCCTGTGATTTCTGTAAGCTCAATGACATTTGTCCAGAACTGTACCATGTATTTAGCAGAGATCAAGAAATATTCTTCCCACTTCTCTTTAAAGGTAAATGCTTCAACATTAAAGAGTACATATTTCAGTGTCCTGATTGTTAGGCCCAAGCGGTAGCACGTACCTTTTACACACTCACTACAGGGAGTTTTAGGAGTTTTGCTGGGCGAAGGTGAAGCAGACCGACTGCGCCGCCTTCTGACCCTGTCCCAAATACACCCACTCTCTCGTGCTGTGTTGCATTTGGTCATACCAACATCAAGAAGCATTTTACCAGCCAATCTGTGGGCTTGTTCTTCTGGGCAAATTGAAAGCCGAGCAGTGGGGTCGGAAAGAGATGGGTACAGTTCGTCCTGAGGTAGAACGAGGCAGTGCAGGGAAGACAGGCAACTGCTGGCCCCCAAACCTCCACCTCCTAATGGTACTCCACCTCCTCCTCTACCACACTCACAATTAAGTTCCTCAGAGGGAGTAGACAGGAAGGTGGTGCAGAACATCATTGTAGCTTATGGCTGCGTATGAGTAGTAAAGTAGGAATAAGCTCAGATGGATGCACTAAACAGAAACCCTGGTTGATAACAAAATATAAATGCAGAATTGTGGTTCTTTCCTAAGTCACAAGAGAAATGCAGAGATAAATAATCCAGATCCAACGAGGTATAAAAGATTGCTCCTTGAAAGGCCAACTTTCACTTCAATCTGACTGTAAGCAAGTAAAAAAGCAGAATCCACTTGCTCTCGTTTCAGAATCGATTCCAGTCTTCTTGGGTAAAAAGATTGGAAACCCCCAAGGTTCCCAAAACGCCACCACAAAAAAGGGCAATTTGTGATAGACTTGGTGCAAGAGTGTGCATTTATTGAATTGATATCCTCATCAGATAGTTGGTAAGTTTACACGCATTCTGTCTGATCTGTGAAGGCAGACATCTAGCAATGCCATCAGAAGGGAAAAGAGCCAGCCAAAAGTCAAAGTTCATTCTATTTCCTACATTCTTTACATTACTAGAACAAGTTCTCTCTATTCTGATTGTTCACCATTATTTCTATTGCTCTGCTGTATTCAACCGTATGAGAACATTCTTTCTTTGCATCTACTTTGCAATCATTTTTTTATCCCTGTCTTTCCATCTCAGCGGGGTGCGTTGTTAGATTATCATACTCTGGTTGGCTCCCTGTGTATATTTCTCCACCCACGTCCACTGCTATGTCCTCTCATTCGCTGCAAAACACACAAATGGATCTAATCCCAGCCAATTATTCAGGATTTAGCGCTGGATTTTACGTAACCATTAAAACCCATATAAAGGCATAATCCCACATTAATCTTGGTGGTTTCTAAAACATGGTGCATCTGCGGGGTGAAAGAAAGGCAATGAAATAGAGATACAGTAAAAGGGAAATTCAGGACTGATTAAATACAACAGAGAGAAGAAGAACAGAGAGAATATTTGGTAAAAATTATAAGAAGGGATAAGACGCAGAGGGGGGCAGAGAACATTAAGAAAGAAATACTGGAGCTGATCAGACCAAAACAGAGCTACAGTGCAGAAATTGAATTTAGAGTGAGACAGATGGAGAAGACATTCCTGTAGGAGGATGACTACTTTTAGGGTGAAGTCAAAATACGCTTATTCAGAAACCGAAACCAAGCATGACAAATCCAAGATAGAAAGTGGCAAACCTGTCTGTGTGACTACTTTTAAACGACACTTGCTCTTTCAATATCCCTTTTAAGGCATGTAGTCAAATATTATATATACACAGAGACTGATAGAGCACACAACGGTCCACTTGTGATGAAAAAATAAAAAAGAATAAATATCTATTCCAACTGTGATCCAGTGTTTAGGGTACAGAAGAAAAAAAAAAGTTCTTCGATTAGCATCTTTCACGCATTTCTCACAGAATCATCCAAACACTATGTTTCTGTTTGAGATAAAGCTATTTTTCAGTTTTGTTTTTCTGTTTTTAGTCAGCACACAGAACTCTCACCATTGTTTATATGCCAGCTGGGTCAAATCATACTGCCAGTCAGTTGAAAACTGGTTCGTCTGTCGCCTCTACTGTTTAAACTAGGCTGTGTACCTTTTGCCATATGTCCAAAAACAAATGTGTGTATATTTTGAAATATACTCCATCTTTTAAGTGATAAAACAATATTGACTGATAAGAAATAAAGTAGTGAATGAATTAAGAGCACAACAGACAATAGCTGTTTCCCAATTCCATACCACAAAGCACAGTATGGCACACAAGTCAAGACTCCGTGTTTGTTTTCCACGTACTTTTGTGAATGTATGTATACTGTATTAGTATGCAGATTGGAAATGTGAACCATTTAAGGCCTCACCAAACAAACAATCTATGAACAATAATTTCTTGATAGCTACAGCTACACTATATATAAAATCTCTTTTTGCTGTGTAGTGAATATAATATGCTATACATGCAACACAGGAAAAAGAAATCCAGCTCTTAAATGTTCCTATATGAGACAAAAGTCTGAATTATCCTTAAATTACACCTATCTTCCATACAAAGCATACGGTCATTAATTTTCCAGCAGCATCAGACACAAGCCTGATTGCGGTTTAACACTTCTCTTCTGATTATTTTAAGTTATCAACAGGAAATAGTGGAAACATACCATTTGGAGGGTCGCGTCTCTTCTCTGTGAACACACAGACAAATGAAATAATTACAATCCTTTGCTAATTAGTGGGGTGGGTTAGTGAGAAACCACTTTGTGTGAGGTGTGTTGTGTGTTACTTGTTTTCAAATGCAGGGATGGATAGTGTGCATAAGATGCACAGAGAGAAAAGTTATTAAGAAAAACTGTAAAGCATTGTACTCCGTTAGTGTTTTTAAGAGACGTGAACCAGACACCTTTCTGCACATAAAATGAATGGTGAAAAACATTACACGTTGCAGATGTGTCCTATTCTCACTTACATACTACTACTACTACTACTACTACTACTTTGAAAAGAAGAAGATTTGTGGACAAGATCAGCCACCCAGTGCAGAGGACTGAATGGGAAAGGATGAAACAGGAATTCCTCCGATAGGTCAGGAAACGACTCGAATAGGAAGAAGGAAGATGGATTATCTATAGTATGTCAAGCATGTGATAACAAAAGTAAAGACCAAGTGCCAAAGGTAAGTGTAAGATTGTTTATGTACAGCTTTGTATAAACAATGTATTTTATAAAACTAAATAATTAGTTTGTTCAGACGAACACACATTTACGGCTTATTTCTTATGAGAGATAAGACAGAAAGTGCTCAATAAGATTTTGTTGATTTTTCCAATTGAGATTTTCCACCCCAAAGAATAATTGTTTCAACCTTTTGTTGTCTAGATTAAAACCGTGGTTAATGTGAGGTAGATAAAAATAATTTTAACAACATATTTTAAAAGGGATAAATGGTAACAAAAGTTCTCTCACACCAATGTCCAAATCATGACAAACTAACTGAGAATATTGGAACTGAAAAAAGTCCCTACAGCTGGTCATTCATATGAATTGCTGTAGTGCCCCCCTTGGGCCAGCTATTGGAACTTTCCTTTCCACAATGTGAGTGAGAGTACGATTGCTGTGTAGTGATTCATCACTTTACAGTTTTACCCAAAAATCATCCGGTAGTTTTTAAATAAAAAAAACAACAACAAAGAAATACAAAGATTGTGACTCAGAGTAGTTTCTCTGTAGGGGGAAAGCAACAACAATGTAGTTTCAATGACTAATTCACTACAAAATAAAAAAACCCTAACACTACACTGAACTAAACTAAATTAAGAGTTTCCTGCAGCACCAAATTTAGGAAGATTTTGTTAAGATGACTTTTAATGGCAAACTTATGTCTTTTGACAACACTTTTGTCATGACAGGACAGAATTATGATCATATTTATTTACACAAAAGCACGAATGGCTGGAGGTGTGGGAGAGTTTGAAGATTGACAGGTTGGAAAATGGTTACCAAGAGTTCAAAGAACTGTGACAAGATCACAATAGCTCAGGAGAAGAGGCACACACAGAGCAGTAAACAGACCCAGGCAAAAAAAGGTAAAGCATTTCAGTGTATAACTATTTCAAACAGACTTTTTGAAATAGACCACAAAGAGATATTTTAAATGGAATAAAAATTATTTTCCTCACAAACCAAATTCAAAGCTCTGAAAGAATTTTGTTGTTTGCTGGTATTGAAAGCTTTTCTTTCTTTGCCTAGTACACAAGTGAAGCCTTGGAAAAAATGAGAAGTTAAGAAAGTAATTTAAACTTTTAGTCAAATTAGGTACTTCAAGATCCAAAAATTGTTGTTGCAAAACAAGAATGTGCTAAACATGTCATGTGTTTTCAGTGTGTTGGATAAGTAGATAGAATTGTAGGTTATTCTGCAGCAGCAGGTTTGTACCAGATTTCTTCTGTCTCCTCCCTATTAGGTCCAACAGTTGGCCATGGAAACGCTTGCTCTCCTCCTCATTGGCAAAATTTAGACCCACTTGGCAAGTCTGTAAAACATACATATACACATTTTGTTGAATAAGATCATTTCTGCAAATCAACTGTTTATTCTAGGGCTGGGTTCTGAGAACTGGTTCTGAAACCAAGTCTTGTTCAAGTTGAAGATGAACCGAATTTTGTTAAATGTTTCACTGTATAAATTGCAAACAACAAAAGTCCCCTACGAGGATGAACGTGCACATTTAAGCACAGGTGTGTAGTGTTGCAGGGCAGAAAGTTGCTCTTTGTTTAAGTAAAGAAACAGTCACACCTTGTGAAACAGGTTAAAAATGGACTCAACTGCACAAGTGATCAAATACTTTGTACTAGAATAGAGAAGTGGAAATGTCTTTAAAGGTTAAGAGCAGTAATAAAACAAACAAAAAAACCTCACATCTCCAGCAAATGTGAAGAAGTACGGTTTGGGTAAGAAGACACCGAAATTGTTGTACAGCTCCTGTTCATACATCATCTTTCCATCCTGTGAAAAAGCATAAAACCAATTAGTACACCAGACGGTAATTATTATGGGTCTTTAATAAGCAGATATTCCAGATTCTACTGTATAGCTACACACACAGAAAGTAGTAACCAACGCTGAACAGTACCACACCATTACTGTGGTGAGAAAAATCATCTAGTCTTGCCGTGATTATAAAAAACAATAAGGAGTCAATGATGCTAGGATTTACATACCCTGATATCAAAGACCCTGATAAAGTAGGATCTCTGAGGGTTGTCTTTGACCAGACAGGCCACACCGCAGCATCTCTTGTTCCAGCTGGAGTTCCTATCTGCAGTGAACACCTGAACCACTGCTGAAGACAATGTCTGGAGGGGGAAGCAGAGAAAGAGAACCACACTTATACTGTGTTGCCCAACAGTGAATAAGCGATTAGTGGCCATGTAAATTTTAAGATGCACACCAAATGAAGACAATCAAATTAAACAGCTTGTTTTCTATTAAATTAAAACGACTATGTATTAGCAGTGCTGAAGATGTATGTGAACAAATGAACTTTTAAAATCTGCAGGCCGGTGTCCGACACTGGTGACACAAATAGTACACCTAAACAATACCCAAGAAGTCCCCCAAGGACACAAACCGCCCTCTACTAGAGATGCAAGGTTTTATCTTAACTAACAAGTTTTAGTCGCTTCTAACACCAATGATAAAAGAATCATCAAGGAAAACTTTTCATGCCTGTTCACCATTATCATTCAGGGATTTTTCTATCAAATGAGACAAAAAACAGAGCCCGTTTGTTATAGTTCTGCTGTCACACATGTGTCCTTTAAATCTTACTCAGTAAAGCTTAGTTTAAACATCAAGACTAGGAGATATTTTAGTCCTTAATTCTAATATTGACACTAGCAACAACCAGTGTTTACTTACAATATGACTGAATACTGCACACAACCTGTGGCAATCTCAAGGCTTGTGTTTGACCAAAGTTCAGTACAATAAATTCCACTGTGAAAGTTCCCAGATCCTCTGAATGTACTAGTTTGTATGCAGGTGTTTTCTTGGTGGGGGAACAGTCACCATAAAAAAAAACTGCATAATGCAGTAATTTGCAGATCTCATCAACCCATAATTTATTCACAATAAAACATAAAAACCATCAGAAGTTGAAACAAACATTTGACCATCTCATGGAAAATATTTGCTCATTTAAAATTTGATGGCTGCAACGTATCTCAACAAATTGAAAGAGGGTAATGTTTATTTTTGTGTAGCATCCCCTTATCTTTAAACATCTGGGAAGTGAGGAGACCAGTTGCTGGAGTTTTAGGAGAGGTATGTTGTCCCATTCTTGTCTAACGCAGGATTCTAGCTGCTCAACAGTCCTGTGCCTTTGTAGCCATAATTTTGTTTTATGATGCACCATTTTAAATGAGCTTTGGTCCAGAGAACACGGTGGCATTTCTGGATCTTGTTCACATATGGTTTCTTCTTTGGATGATACAGCTTTAACTTACATTTGTGGATTGCACAGCAAACCGTGTTCACAGACAGTGATTTCTGGAAATGTTCCTGAGCCCATGCAGTTATTATGGCAAGTCGAGAATGATGCCAGTTTTTACAGTGCTCCCCGAGGGCCCGAAGATCATGCATATCCAGTTTTGACCTTTGGCCTTGTCCCTTACTCACAGAGATTCCTCCTGATTTTCTGAATCTTTTGATGAGATTATATACTGTAGGTAGTGGGATCTTCAAAGTCAATTTTACATTGAGGAAGTTTTTTCTGAAATTGTTCCACAATTTTTTGTCAGTTTGACGCCAATTGGTGAACCTCTGCCCATCTTTACATTCGAGAGGCTCTGCCTCTATGAAATGTTTTTTTTTTGTTGTTTCTAAATAACCCACTTAGTTTTCAAATGCTCCTGTTTGTTTTTGATTCGCGGTAATTACGGTTCCAGCCTTTCATTGCCCATCTTCCAACTTTTTTGAGATGTGCTGCTGCCATCAAATTCAATATGAGCTACTATTTTCCATGAACCAGTAAAATATCTCAGAATCAACATATGAAATGCTGTTAATGTTCTATTGTAAAATAAATATGGGTAAAATTAAATTATTGCATTGTTTTCATTTCCGTTTTACACATCAACTTTTTGGGACTAGGGGTTATAGTTTAAAATACAGACATTGTGCTTTTTTAGTATGTAATTAGGACTAAAATTATTTAGCTATCTTGTTTTTACTATGTATAGCCACTGCTGCAGACTAAATGCAGATCCATCATCACCCACTATCCATACATGTATCAAATACATCCATTTATCCATTGTCTATAACAGTTTATCCTGTGCAGGGTTACGGGGGGCTGTCCCAGCTGTCATAGGGTGAAAGGGAGGGTACACCCTGGCCAGGTCGGCAGTCTATCTCAGGGCCAACATAGAGAGACATACACAGACAGACAACCATTCACACCTACAGGTAATTTAGGGTCACCCATTTACCTAACATGCATGTCCCTGGACTGTGGGAGGAAACTGGAGTACCCAGAGGAAACCCACAGAAGCACATGGAGTATGCAAACTCCAAACAGAGTGGCCACGATCGGTCGGGGGCATGAACCCACGCAGAAAATACACCAATGACAAAACATTTTTTTTTTGTTTTACTTGAAGTTAAAAACAAAAAAACACCTATTCTTTTAGGGAAATGTTATAGTGACCATCACACCTTCGTATACACTAGAGTCCCGACACTTGTCAGTAAATCTGATCATAAAATGGACTATCCACCAGGATCAATAAGCCACTGCACTACAGCTTTTCATAAATAGATGAGTTTGGTTAAATGAAATCTACAACTTTGAGGGTTAAAGGGAACCGTCTCAAAGGTTAGTAGTAGTAGCTAATGTAGCCACAAATTGATGACTAAGTTCACACAGCACAGCCTACAGAAAGGTAACAGATCCGAATGTAAACGTTCATAAAAAGGTATTACATCATAGTGACGGTTTATATGAAAGTGTAAAATCTACCAGTATGAATGATGAAGCTGAACATCTCATCAATAGTGTACTCTCCTATAGCCCTAGCTACATTCATCAATATTATTCTTTCAATTGTGAAACCCAGTCTCCACCTCAAACTACACCGTTAATGGTAATGACATAAAACATGTCTTCAGAGAGGCTATTTGTCTTTTTACCAATGCATCTACAAAATTTGTTCTTCAAACAGTAAGCTTTTAATGATGTGGGAGAAATACCATCAATACCAAGATCAAAAGAAGAATAGGTCACTAGCAGTGGCTCTAACACTGTCCAGGCTCTGAGGCCTCAGGGTTTCATCTGCACATGGAGCGCTGATAGTTCCTGACAGGGCCAAAGGCTGCAGGAAGCTAAACTCTGTCTATGGCGTCATCAAAACATGACAAAAATGCTCACTTACTCTTGCAAATAAACTGTCTCGAATGTGCTTATTCTCAAATGCACTCTAGTCTCATAAAGACTGGAAGTGTAATCAACACTCATTTATATCATAGCCATAAACATAAACTTTCTCTAATCATAGGGCAAAGAACCCAGAAAGCACTATATTCTGTTCTTATACGTTTCATCAATATATACTGATTACTCATGAAAAGATAAACTTAGAAAGATTCTGACTCTCTTACCATTTTTAGCCATTGGTTAGGTGCAATGTTTTTTTTACCCTTAATATAAAGCTGGATTATCTGAATGCTACAGCACTGTACACACAGAATGCAACCTTCATACATTTCCAATGACTAAAATGAATCATTATTAATTTAAAATATTTGAAGTACAATTTTATGATTGATCTTCTGGACTAATCATACATCCTAATTATATTTAGGGGTCATCCTGAAAATAACTGGCGTATAAATCACTTCTACCTTTTGTAATAACACATAGAAAAAAAAGCAAGTTACATGGGGAACATAAAATGTGATTTTAATATATTATACTGGGTTTAAATTTGTAATTAATTACAAACATTATAAGATGTAAGACATACAGGACAGTAAAACAAAAAACAGACCTTAATAATTTTGTGAAAGCAAGAAAAGCTATCTTATATCTTTATTGATATCATTCTTATGTCCTTATTGCCTTATGGAGAAAAAAAAAGGTTGACATTTTAATTTGAACATTGTCTATCGAGCATTTGGTCAAGATTTGGTCATCTTGGCACAAATTGGACTCAATGATCCTCTTTGCAAGATATAAAAGGGGAAGCAATTGAAAGGTGGTGAAGAGATGGAAAAAGGAAGGTGAGTCTAAAAAAGGAGAAAGGAAGAAAATTATAGAAACGGAGAAGTAAGGGAAAAAAGTGGAGTCATGTTCCATTTCTCCCGCACACTTCACCAGTGGAGGACTGCTGATTAGGCAGTCTGCACACACACACACTGTGAATTGGATGCTTTCCACCTTTTGTCCAGTCAGACAGTGTTGCTGATGGTGAAAACAGCACAAGGAATACCAATGAGTAAAACCAATGAGTAAGGCCACTGTGTGTGTGTGTGTGTGTGTGTGTGTGTGTGTATAAAACTCTTGTTACCTTTAACTCAGTGGTTAAAATGTTTTGGGGGCACTCCAAGCCATGTGAGACAAATATAAACATAAGATTTAGAAATATGTGATGTCACCAATTTTATTTATATGTTATTAGAGCAACAATATTAGCTAGCTTGTACATAAACAGGCTTTTTACAGCTTGAATGAATTGAATGTAAATCAGATGCACAGACCTAACCAATGGCTGTGCATCTTAGAAAGAAGTCAGCACACAGACACAACTGAAGAGAACTGTGATTCCTATATAATCTGCATATATGTGTCACACAATACTTACTCAGGCACAAAAAGACTGGTGGGTATTTAAATTACACTGTTCAGGGACACACACACAATGTCTTTTTAGATTCTCCTTCTACATGCAAAGATTTGCACAGAGAGACAAGAGCGTAGGATGGTGAGGAATGTTCCTTGTCTCAATCACATGTTGAGTGACACAATTACCAGAATGCCAAAAGAACGATGTCACTGGATTGTTAAACAGGGCAGGAAGGCACCGCCTATGAAACCCATGTTTCCACACAAATGGTTAAGCTGGGACATCCCACCATGAGATCACACACAAAACACAAGACATACTCTATTGTAAAACATTGAATTGTAACCTTTTACCAAATCTGCTTTCACCAATGCTGCACACCACAGGTTCGCTGAAATAAGATGAGCTTTGTTGGTAAAGAGGAAGAGAAATTTCTGTGGGAAAGTAACCTGAGAACAGGCTATATGAAAGTCTACAGGATGAAAGATTGGTATATAATTTACGTCTTTCTCCCTTGCATATTAAATGCACCATCTCTCAAAGCGACCCACATCAACAAAACTTATTTGATTACTTTTTAATCTAACAAGAATTTCTTGTTACTAAAAACTTTCTAATACACTTTGCATGTTTGCCCTAAAAGTAGGAAACCTGCTAACTCTTAAAATGCTGTCTGATTTGGAAACAATCCTTATTGCTCAGAACAACGAGTTTTACAGCAAAAGCTTTGTAGCTGCACTGCTGCTTTCAAAGTAGGTAGTAAACCACACAAGACAGCATTTATCAAAATGAGACAAAGGCCTACCAACATAGGAGAACCAACCCCTTATACCATAGTGCCAATCAATCACTTTATATGCTGTTCACCTTACTATTCAACCCACTGTTTAATTACAGAATTATTATCTGCTTGTGAAATGGCCAACCCCTGGCTAAATCCTAGCAATATTTGACAGTGGTGAACCACAATGAAAAGACAAGACACTCTGGTAGGCAAACAAGCCATTGGTCTGATGGCCCAGAGTGTTTCAATAATAGTTAGTAATTTCCCCATCAGCAGTGGTTACATAGTTAATAAATATTCAAATGTGCCAGCCAGCAGAGCTGTTTCACTGAAACGAAAAAGTGGAAAACCTGTCCAGCAAGTTCATAAAAATGGAAAAATGAAACGGTGAAGAAATATGAGCAGTTTCCTAGTTTTTATGCAGCTGCAATTTCCTGACTACGGATTTGCTGGGTATGGCGTTAGCTACTGACAGTGCATGAGGAGGACAAAATAATGAGTCAGCAAATGCTAAACGTATTACGTGACATCAGACTATCGCACAATATTTAGTCGTGACATTGCACTGGTGATACTGACTGCAGTGTCGGTGGTACAGGAGGATACTCCCACTGCTTTCCCAGCTTGGGTGACTGGGGAGGACGTTTTGCTAGTCAGCGCTTGTCCTTAACCAATCCTGCTCGCCACATTCTTCTTAGTGGACACACTTCCCGAAAATAACCAACGTTCAGCTATGTTATGTTACATAATGCCAGGGCACAAAAAATGAAAAAAGAAGAAAAGAAAATACAACTACATATCACTGCTTTGCTTTGCTTTCAGCTGATGGATTTAACAGCTCCAGAACTTTAACGCCAACGCTAAGCTCGGTGCACTCAGGGAAGGTAACAGAGGAATGTTAGAATCCTGGCTGATTTCAGGTGTGTCAAGGCGGTGCACCAGCCGAGGCCAAAGGCTCAATTAAACATAACCACATGTCCCCGTCCCACACGGGACGTTAGGAACAGCCTCCCGCTTCCAGGCGTCCCTGGTCGCCTCGGCTGTCAAAACAACCCGAGCTCCTCAGTTCCAAGTCTCAAATGTATCCCGGAAACAAAACACACAGACGGAACCTCAGAAATCACTACATAATATGTAACTAGGCCACAAACACACCGTTACACCTCATAACTGCCCCCACCTCCCGTTTCGGGACAGGAAACACGGTGCACGTTAGCTCTGTTAGCTTTTCTCTTAGCCAGCTGCCATACAACAATTTGATGTGAAAAAAACAACTTACGATGCATTTCCTGCCAAGGTAGTTGAAAAGGCAGTCATTTTCCTGCGGCGTCAGTAGTATCGAACCGACATTTGTTTGCCGCCGTTGAGACGGAGGTCCGCTCATTATGGGGGAAGCAGTTTGTAATTATGCACCGACTCTAACTCGTTATGTGAGACCCGAAACGGTACATAAACAATCCCTCGGTCATCCGTGGCCTTCCTCCGACCCCCCTCACGCCGGTTCGCTTTATCCCGGGGGTCCCCAAGACTGGTGTGCCAAAACCGGTATGCTGTTAAGGAACACTGTTCGGTGGTCCCGCTGCAATTTAAAGGTCAAAATCCAGGGTCAAAACTGCAGCAACTGAGCAAAGACAGAAAACGGCAAAAACTTTCCTGGGAAGTACAAGCGCCAGAGAGCTCGGAGCCACTACCATCCAACATGGCAGTGTTAGAGCGAGTCCACTATCCGGGAACGGGGGGATAATTTTTTACTGACTTTGTCCCACTTAATCATCAAAATAACATTTCGGCCCGGAAACCGATGAGATGTTCATATCAGTAAGTTTAATATTCAACCATATTTTGTATAACAAGCTAGGTGAAGGAATTCTCCTTATAACATTTACATTTCTCAGCTCACACTCCATCGAGATGGTTGGTTCCTATCCGCCCGTGGCTTTAGGACAGGAATGTGTGCGAGTGCACAAATGGGAGGAGATAAGAAATAAGGTGCAAGTTGCCAAGATAATGTTGTTATAATGCTGCTTGTGAGAAGAATTACTTTACTGAAAATTAATGCAATGTAACAATAGAATTCTTTATTTTCCCTCAGATCATAATAGTTTTCAATTTTACTCATTAGTTCAGAGGGGTCAGCACACAATTCAGTTACAGAGGTTTGCCTGAGGCTCTATGGTTTGCCCCCCTAACTAAAATGTCTCTAGGATGATACAAAGGTCCCTTTTTTTCATTCATTGCAATAATCTTTATATAGCCTATAAATAAAATGAAATACAATTAAGACTGCTCCAGTTACTATACACAGCCTCGGGGCTATGCGTAACACTAAGTGTATGACATATGCTCCAAAGTGATCATTTCAGTATCTTCAGAATGCTTATCAGTCTAGAGAAACATCACATTGTTCTTGATGCATGACATTGTGTGTGAATATAGGAACTGTAGAGTTTTATAGAAAAATACAGTAAACAGTTGACCATGAATAGAATTTACTATTAAACTGAAATATGTTAGAGGTTAATAAAAGTAGCCTCGAACTTACTTGGCTTGTACATATTTTAACAAAACACCACAGGGTGTTTGTATTCTGTTAGACTCAATGTGGGTGTTGTTTGCAGCCTTCACAAAGTAACTAGTAAATAAAGCTGTAATATAAATATAGTCTAGTAAAAGTAACAAAATTAACATATTCTAGTGCATACATGCAAAATGGAAATATTCATCTCTGCATACATGTAGAATGGGTACATGGTAAAATGTTGTGTCATAAAGATTCAAGCACAAGTTTCAGTAAAATCGTGAGCTGTCAGTCAACCAGTAACAGGAATTTCTTTGGGGGCTTTCTTTCTACACAGCCATTGCCTGCCACTGATCGCACAATGATTTGTTTTCATTGGTACAAAGGTCCGTTTTCTGTTTCACTTTAGTAGTGCAGAGATTCCTAAGAAAACTATGCACATATGATGATGTGTCTGTAATGTGTATGTGGGAGTGTTTTCATACTACAGTACATAGAGTTTTGTCAGATCCTCAGCTCATTTTTCATCTCAGTGGAGATTGTAGACTCTAGTAACAACTGTAGTAAATGATACTGTACATACAGCCTGTTTTATGATATTAGTCTGGTAGATTTGATTAATTAAAACACTGTTAAAACTTTGATAATACATTTCAGACTGAAAGGCATACAAATAAATAACTTTGAAAACAGAGTTGATAGTGATGTGACCAAAAACTTGAGATTTACTATAGGGAACAGGTATTTGTAATTGATATTTGTTTAATCTAATCCCTATGTAAACTTTGAAATAAGTGTTGAGCATAAAATCAACATACAGTTTACTGTACTTACTGCACATGCTGCTTTCGTGCATTTTCACAAGGTTAAGTCATATTCCCTGCTCTTCAGCAGAGTCTTGTAGCGCTTGAAAAACCTGAGTGACAGGCAGAGAAACACCTCAGGAAACTCTGTGCTACTCCACCTAGCCTTACAATTTAGAAAGACATGCAAGTGTTAGGAATGACTCATCCTGAAGAATTGGTTATAAGAACGCTTAAGGTATTTATCCATGAAAATAAAAGACACTTTTAAAAGGTGAATAAAAAAGAGAAACAATCACATAGAGGGACAGTGGGAGCTAGAGATAGAGAATGAAATAAAGGCCAAAAAAGGTAAGAATGTTCTGAGAAACAGCCCATCCACTATTTAGATTCAAGGAAATTCACCATGGTGCTGATGGTGTGAGCTGGGTCTCTATGCTTGTGACAATACCACATACCATGACCAATAACACCAACAGCCTTCCTTTTTTATTAGGAACTAAAGAGAACTCAGATGGCTTCAGTTCCTTTTGGTTGGTGAACACAGTTTCCAAAAGTCATTTTTTTAACAGCTAAGACACTTTCTGGTGTGTGCATAAAAGTCACACGTTCCAAACCCTGTCATAATACCATAAAATAATAATAATTGTAAAATGTGCATTGGCTAAATTGGTTATTACGTTTGTGGTCTCCCATGTTTGAAAAAATGGTTAATGATTTGAAAATCCTGTAGTGTGCACCAATTCTACTCAATTAAGAAAGGAAGGAAGTCAGTTTTGTATCCGTTCTTGGAGAGAGATCAATGATACTGACAGCTAATCCAACAATAGATATTATTGCCTGTATCAAACACCTAACGAGAATATGTGAAGTGAGGTCATTTTAATGCTTATAGGTGTGTGTGTTTGTTTGAGTATGTCTGTATGTGTTCATAATGTTTCATGTGTGTTTTTAATAAATGAGAAGTTCTGCTGTTCTGCACCAGTGCAGACACACCAAGGCTACCAAAACATTCATTTGACCCACTTTTCACAACAGAGCAAAACATGACGTTCTGAGAGAATGAGGAAAGAGGACAACGTGAATATTATATTTTACATTCTGGAGAAAGACATACCCCACAGGCCTCTCTATGAATATTTAACACTGATGGCCTTTCCACATCTTGGCATGTTCGTCCATGTGTTTTTGGAATTATCATGAGTTTGCCTACAAACAGATATACATTACTGTGCCAATGGCGGTGCCTTGCTTTGTGAATAGGAATTTCATAGATGAACCTTGTGGGCTATAAAAATAATTTTGTGTGAAGCACTTGTTAGTGTTTGAGCTGGTAACATCAAAGTTTTGCCTCAAATGCAAGAAGATTACGCCTACAAAAAAATAAAAATCAGATTTCAGGTTTTTACATCCGTAAAAGGTGTCCTGTACTAACCTGTGAGACTGGGATACCATATGAATTAACCTTATTTTGCCTTAAATAGTCACAAGCCAAAAAGAAAGTTGTGTGTTGTTGCATATATTTATGTATTATGATTCTTTTCAAGATTAACACTCTCTTTATTTTAATAGATCAGTAAACACACTGGCACCATCTGCAGATCTTAACCAGAAGATGGCAGCACTACTATGACTACCATACTATCTGAGCAGTACACTCAGGACATTGGTTACTATATCAAATTATATTTGCCCAAAATGTAATGCTATTCTGCCTAATGCAACCCGGAGATCACTATCAAAAGTATGAGATGATATGTCATGGGATGAACTCAAAGGGGAGTGTTACTGGCCATCTGGTGGAGCAATCATCTAAGTGCTTTTCCATCTTAACAATGGGTGTTACATTGTCCCTGAATGGGAGAGAAAACACTGCCGCTCTTGCAGCTATGCAAAACATTTGTACACATTTACTTAGAGCTTGTCTAAGTCTATATTAAAGCACAAATAGGGCTAGAAATAGACCTGGATCTATTTAACTTTTACTTTTGCATCAGTACATAAAAGAAAAAAAAATCCTTAGATATTTTATCCACATTTTCACAAAACTATTAGAGTATAACTTTCAGGACTTTCCATTTTTTGTGTTTGCAGTGGAAAGTGGAGTGGCTCAACTGGAGTAAACCTAATCTAATTTGGTCCATGATAAAGCATGTACATGTCTTTTATTTGATTGTTGTTGTACCTGTGAAAAAAACAAGAGTGTTCTTCCTCCTTTTAAGAAATGTGCGAACTGCCATCTTGTGGCAGAAAATGACATTGGATTGTTGTCATAGTAAATTTACTGGTTCAACATATTTAATCCACTGAGACTAATAGTTCCACCATTTATAATCACACATGCACACAAACCATCCTCTTAAAATTAACTGGCAGGGACAATGGTGTCTGTCTCAGTGACTTGTGAAGTAACCACCACCATTTGGTATAACACGTACCTGACCAGAATAATAAACACAATTATGATAAACACAGTGAAAAAATCCCAGACAATGTGAAATTGCTTCTGACATGGAGGTGATAGATCTATGAATAGTTCTGTTTTTAGTTATATTTGTTGTTTAATTTTACTGTGAGTGTGATGCAAAATTACATTCAAGTGTTGTCAGTGTACAGCTCCTCTCTTGTCACCTTGGTGTCAAACTTTCCTGTCTCCTGTAGTGGGGGTGGATGTAATTCTGGTTTCTGACTGTCAGCATTTAGCATGTTACACATCGTGTCTTCTAGATCACTTTGTCAAAACACCTTCATTTAGGGGTTCCTGAATCTGATCTATCATTCATTTTTCGGTTTCAACATGTCACCTTTTAGTGAACAAACATGTCTGATCAGTCACACTTTGCTGTATATCAATATAGTGTTGAATCCACAACCCTCACACTCAAAATCACGTTAAATGCTACATAAGAAAGTCCACAGAAGATCTTATTGACTGTGCAGAAAATGTGGTTTAGAAATATTTAGAATTTTAAATTCCCATTTGCCGCTAGGGTTGTCATAATAACAATTTGCTCAGATAATACTGAAGGAGAGCTCCAACACAAATACAACACGATCCTGAGCTCCATGCTGATGCCCTGCCGTGTTCTATCCACTATGAACACTGTGCACGCTCAATAACCTTACACCTATGTGTGTCTTCCTCCTCTGCTCCTGAAACTTGGCACACGACAATCAAAACAAGCCATTCGTCTGGGACAAACAACTAAGAGCTGCTGCAAGCCCACCATGCCTCCCTTCCCCTTCTGTCCTACCCATCAGTATCACTTTCTGTGCTCCTCTCAACAAACATCCTATAGCAAGGCGGTCCGGCTGAGGGCATGTCCAGGTATTGTTACTTTTTTTTTTACACTTTCTGATGTACTTATGGTTTTTAGTTGTCAGTGTAAGCTTAGTTAGTTTTTTAGTTTATTTCTATCCAGGTCAGACATTTGTGGGCTGTTTACACAAGCAAGGTTAAGAAAGTAAAATCATGTTACAAATGAACAGTGTTATAGCTTCATTAAAAGCACCACTAAAATTGGTTTGTATAAGGTATTGAATATCATAAAACAAATAAGGACAAACATAAATGAAAATATGCACTGAAAATGCTATTTTGGGTTTTTGGTGCCAAAGGACTTGTGTAATGACAATCAGACTATAAGAGACATGCTTTGCAGATGGCATTTTAGCCAACATAATCCTATTTCACTGGTTTGTTTGTTTATTTGTTTTTATTCTGTTTTTTCCCCAGCCAGGTAGAAGGATGGTTTCAGTCACACAGACGAGCAGAAACTCTTTGCTGCTTTTTCTCCCATCTCTGCAGTCAATCTTCCCCCCTCTGCCACTCTCTTTCTTAACTGTTTTAATGTTTTCTCTCTGGCCCATTCTTGCATTAGCTGGCCTGGAATCGCCAAATGCTGCAGTCTCTTCTGTTGCTGACACAAACAAATCCATCTTAATCCTACCAGCTGCAACTCTAAAATTATCCACCACACAGTCCTCAGACCCTATACTCCACATATCCCCTGCAGATGTCATCAGAACCTCACACTTAGCTGCTGTAAAAACCCTTCAGCTAGGCAAGAAAGCCTCTGTGAGTCCTAATCCAGTCTCCTCTTTCCCTGTAGCTCACATTTCTCATCCAGAGCTAAAACAACTTTCATGGCTGTCTCACGCCTGCAAACATTTGATTGTGCCTGTCAAAGTGATGGCAACTGCTTTGCACAAAAAATGTCAGTCTTATCTATCCAAAATGTCTCTGTATCCTGTTTCTTGTGAAAAAGTTCTTCTTCAACCTACTAAATCAACTAAACTAAAACCTACATTCTCATCTTCCTCAGCATTATATCTCACTAACTCAACTTTACGTTCCAAAGCACTGCTATCTTCTCTTTGTCAAAGCACTATAAATGTGCTGCTCTCACCTGATTCAAAATTATCATTTACTTCTAAAGCTCTTGCCAAACCATGGCCCATCTTACCATCTCTAACAGAAGAAACAAAATTTCAACAGGCCAGACAACCTCCATCTGGATTTCTCCCTCACACCACAGGGCCACTGTTTGAGCACCAGCCATTCATTGTCACTTGGAACATCCCTGATCAGGTGTGTAAAAGGTACAACATCTCACTGGACACCTCGCCTTTTAAAGGAGTGGCCACACCTGCTAAGGTAAAGAAACAAATATTAGAATGTTCTGGTTTTCATTCAAACAGCAAAACATATGCTGTAGTTAAATAGTAAAATGTCAACCTCCAAAGATGGTTCATTGTATTTCTGCTGCAGGTCCCGGGCCAATTCCTGTCTCTGTTCTATACAGACAGACTGGGTCTTTACCCACATGTAGACTTTACAAGTAGAAGGCAATTCTATGGTGGCATCCCTCAGAGAAGTAACCTAAAAGTTAGTATGAACAAGGCCAGAGCAGATATAAACTACTACATCCCATCCAAGTACGTGGAGTGGAAAGTTTCAACGCTACTTATGTGACATTTAATGCTGATCTGAACCCCCACTTCTCCTCATTCCCCGCAGCACGAGCCGAGGCTTGGCTGTGATAGACTGGGAGGGTTGGCGCCCCCTATGGGACAGAAACTGGGGCTCTAAGAAAATCTATCAGACTTTATCTGTGGCCCATGTCATGCAAGCAAATCGCTCCCTCACAGTGCAGCAGGCCACAGAAAAGGCCAAACAACAGTTCCAGGTCAGAGTTATATGAGAGGATTGCAGAAAAATAATAATGCCGTTTTGGGCAGCTAACAGACATTGATAGATAACTGTTGTTTTTCTAGGTTGCAGCCAGAGGTTTCATGTCAGGGGTGCTAGGAGTAGGCAGAAGGATGAGACCCAGTTATCTCTGGGGCTTCTACCTGTTTCCTAACTGCTATAACTATGGCTGGATGGATCCACACTACACAGGCCAGTGTTCTAAGGCAGTGAAGAGGCAGAACGATGAGCTGCTGTGGCTGTGGGAGTCCAGCACTGCCCTCTACCCTTCTGTCTACCTGCAGGTTGGTTACCAATAATGGAACCTCTCATCTAATTCCTAGACTTATATCTTAGATGTCTTTATTACCTCACATCCTTTTAGACCTCTCTGGCAGACAATCCAAGATCCGCACTGATGGTGAGAAACCGTGTCCAGGAAGCATTGAGAGTATCTGCCCTGCCCAGACGAATTGCCACTGCATCTGTGTTTGTTTACACTCGACCCGTTTTTGTTGATCAGAACAGACACTTTCTCAGCCAGGTAGTTAATTCAATGCTGATTTGTTTAATATGTGCATCTCATTCACAGATATATTAGTAATGGTATACCGCATAAGTTTTGATCCGATGATGCATAGGCACATCGATAATCCAAACTGATCGCATCTTTTGGAACAGCTCATCACTTGACTAGATTAGCTACATCTTAGGTTACTTCTTCATCTCAACACTGGAGTGTCTTCGGCCTCCAGGAGTTTGGTTTCTTTGGTGTAATGACACCCAGATCGAGTGGTAACCCTCACCTACGCTTCTAATCCTCATCCTCTTTTCTCACCTCATGCCATGTGTGTATTTATACCTCCAACTGCAAACATGACCATCTGTCTCAAGCACAGAGGCATCAGTGAACATGTTTAACCACTATGTGTTCAGGGGGATCTGGTCAGCACCATTGGGGAGAGTGCAGCAGTGGGAGCATCCGGTGCTGTGCTGTGGGGGGCCAGCAGTGACTATGCTGATCAGGTAACATCACACCACAGACCTCTGTTGGACTGTTGAAAGACATGGTAGTGTAGTGATGACAGGAAGTCAAACAGACAATGTGAGTTCAATTAGATAGTCCAATACTGGAGGCTGCTCATCTCTGCGTCTGACTGACAATACCTGCTGATGGATTGCAGTGGGTGGGGCTGCAATGAGATGGCAGGAAAGCTAGGATTAGCTTGATGATAGTGACTTTCAGTAGACGTTTAAAAGCTACTGGAACAGATGGATATTCTTGCAGCTTCGGTGCCTTTATTATAAAGTTATTATATAGTACATAGTATATAGTAGCTATATTCTTTAAAAGAAATACTTAACCATTTTGGGTAATATTTTGCTTTCTTGCTGAGATTCAGATAAAAAACTGTTACCATTCTTATATCTGCTTTGCAGCCTTATAGCTTAGCAAAAAAAACTTATTTTATCAGCGGTTAAGAAATTGGCCAACCAGCACCTCTAATGTTCAGCAATCAATATTTTGTTTCTTGTTTGTTTATTTCATACGAAAAAATTTTTTCAAAGGCAACATATTGTGTTATTAGAGGATTATGTGTTTGACTGTGTCTTGGCTTTCTGAACACCCTCTGTGTGTGTGATTTTTTTACATTATGCATGGATTAAAAACAATATAATAATGTCGTCATCTTTGAACTTAATTAAACAGACATGATGGTAGGTGGACTTCTCCATCTGGACAGAACCAGGGTGTTTCCCATTTTTCCAATCTTAGTGCTAAGATAAAAAAGCAATCTTCTCATCTCTATATAGAGATTGAGGCTGTGCTGCTTAGCTTCAGCTAGATATTACCAAATACAGAGCATATAATGTCTTTATTTTTGAATACTTCTCCATTTTCTTTCTTTTGCTCCTCAGGCCTCTTGTAAAGACCTTTCTTCCAACCTCTCAGCCACTATCAATCCATACATCACCAATGTCACTGCAGCAGCTCAGCTCTGTAGCAACTTCCTGTGCCAGGGGAATGGTCGCTGTGTCCACAAAAACTACAATTCTAGTCACTACCTCCATTTAAATCCTGAGAATTTCCGAATAATACATGTTCAGAGCCACTACCTTGTTCTAGGAAGACCAACATTTGCAGACCTGAAAACACTGAGTAGGAGGTTTACGTGCCAGTGCTACAAAGGACTGAACTGCACCCCGAGCACAAACAGAGAGCTAGCCAAGGCGCTGAATTTTAGTGTGAAGCAAGGGATGTACAAAAACGCTCTGAATAAAAATGTGTTGGATGACATGCAGCAGACAAGTCTAACTGAGGATAATTCCAAAAAAAACTTGAAATCAAACTTGTAATCTACGCTCTACATTTTCTCAGAGTTTTCCGATTCACGGTTATTTTTTTTCAGGAACCATACCACTTGAAACAAAACACAGTCAAGTCACAGTGTAGGGCTGGACACTGGCATCCAGATAATCAAAGAGCATTTTGCATATTCAGCCCACAGTTGATTTGCATTGCCAATGATTAAAATGACGGCAGACTTTTAGTTGCAGCACAGACAGATTGCACTGCTGCTAAATATGGTGCTGTTACCCTGTTGAGGGGCTTTTTAAAAATCTTATCTACTGTAGAAGAAAATAACGACCCAAGAAGCATCACCTCATGTACAAAGCCCTCATACTGTGACCTTTATGTTAGTAATCTTGCCAAAGAACAGGGCTGCTTAAAGTTAGGTATCTTCTAATGTCATAGCAAAGACTGTGCTATATCCAATAAATATCACTTGTTAGTGACAAAGCTGTTTCCAGTGAACATTTGTATATGATTTGACTGTATATGTAAGTAAAAGAAAACAAACAAGGCACCTCAGTGCTGTTTGTTCTGTTTAACTCGGTACATTATTTTAAAAAGCTGCAATGCTGTTGTAAGTAAAGATGTGAATAACTGCTTACTGCCACAAAAAAACAAAAAAACCCCATAGGTTTCTCTCTTATTGTCATGTGTTCCATAACCCATGACAGTCTGACAATGATCCAGTCTAGAACGATGAAAGCACTTATCAGGGGGAAGGTGCAATAATAATATTTTTTATATTTTGTCTATATAGTGTTTTGGGCACATTTTGTGCATTTGGTAATGTCTTTTTTTCTGGTGCAAAGTTGACCCTATAGCCTTGAGGGAAAATAAATTATATATAATATCTAATATCATCTCTTAAAGATACTGAATTAAAATAGGAAATACATTTTTTTACCTTAAGTTCACACAACCGTAAAGTGTGATCTGCCGTCAACTCCGAAGAAGAAGAAGAAAAAAAAAAAAAAAGAAGAAGAAGAAGAAGAAGAACCACCACCATGACTCAGCACAGCATAATACTGGAACATGGAAAGTTTGTGGAAAATGTCCATGTCAAAATATAGGCCATGTAATGCTACACTGCTCAAAATAAGGTGATTGAAAGAAGTGAGAACGAAGAGAATGAAGGTAAATTACAATGTTGCTATGCTATTTTACAATGACGTTGTGGAGACAGGTGTGACATAAAAGAACACGAGATAAAGAATATATATGTTTTCAGTCAACGTCAAGTTCCAGTCCGCAGAAAAAAGCAGCAGGAAGCCGTTGCCACCTTGTCACACCCGCTAACATAAGCTAGCTTTAGCTAGCAAGCGTTACGCTAAACCTAGGCTCTATTAATTTAGATATAATAAAAGTGGGGAAGAAGACTCCTTCCTCTCATTTTTCAAAGGTGTCCTTACTGTCCTCGATGTCACGTCAAAACTTGTGAATCGGGCCTCCGATATTTGGATCAATTGGCTTTTGAAGTATGAAGTGTAAAAGATTCTAGATGTTTCTTCGCCGTTTTGTCACAGGATGTGATGAGTAATTATGATTTACTGTAACACTTTAATATTTCTACCACCTCATCAACCAAAAATAAAGATGCAACATTAAATATTTTAGTTATTTGTAACTTTTGACTGAAAGACGAATTTTGTAAATGATTCAAATTAGATAAAGACAAAGTTACATGCTATAAAATCCCCATTTCGTCAAACCTGACGTATCTTTCTTTCACTCTAAGGATTTTGTTTCTTCTACTTCTACCAGTTAATGCTCCTGAGCTACCAGGAAAAAGCAGGGGTTCAACATCTTCAGACCTTTTCACAGAAGCAGCCAGTGAACTAACAGTTGAACCTGCAATTAGTGGACAACCACCAGCTGAGCCACTGGTATGTTAAAATAATAACTTTAAAAAGCATTGATCAGTACTGTTGTTATTATTTTTGTAGTGTATTTATTAGCCTTAACTGAGACTATGTTCAGAAATCTAAATCATGACTCGCTCATAATGACTTGTTTATGACTTGATACATAAAATTCAGGCGCTGTAATATAAGTTGACTAAGGACTTGAGATGGGACTTAATGACTTTGTCGCACCTTTGTGTTGAATATTGGAGCTATACTAGTTACTAATGTGGTTGACACTACATTACAAAACAAAATGTTCAGGTGATGAAATAGTGGTGTAGACAAACATATTACTTCCTGTATGAAACCATGTTTTCGGGTTTGCACATAGCAATTGTACTACTGCTTTAGAGTGCTCATTTTCCTTATGGAGGAGTTAGTGTAGCTTGTGGTATTCCCACTGTGGGGTCATTTGTCTACTCACTCAGGGTCTTCTAGGTAGTGATTGTGTGAGACGTGTGTCCATATGTGTGTGTTTGTTTGCGCTGCAAGGATCCCTGTGGTATTAGGAGAGTAGTGTTGGTTTTGCACACAAAATGGATTTCTCGCTGATTAATGTTCAGTTTTTATATACTTGTATCAGTTACTGTTCACTATGGCAACATGCACTGAATGTACATCATGCAAACACAAAACATACTTTACACTTCTTTAGAGCCATGATGCATATTTAAGTACATGGTAACTACATGACCTTTGTACAAAAACAAAAATTCCACTAAAATCTAGGATTGCGGTGTCAAGTTAACAGCTGTAATGTAGGCTTATGTTAAATGTTTTAATTCTTCTTATCTTGTCTCATTTGGGTTTTTTATCACAATGTCTCAACAAAGGAAGCAGTCACATAAGATAAGATAAATAGCTTCTGTGTGTTCTAGGAAGTAATTTGTGTGTGTTCTGCTGTAGTTACTGTAGTAACTTGAATGCATAAAACTGGTGTTAACTAATTTGTTCTGCATTTGGACTTTGCTTTATAGAGGCACACTTGCATGCCTGAGATAAGATATGAAGTAACACAAATGTGCAAATAACGCTGCATACACTTTACAAAACCATGTCAGTTATAAAAATAAGAGAAAATAGGTTGCAGACCTCTCTTTTGTTGGTACCCTCTGATACTGAGTGTTTTAACAGAGCTGAAACAACCAGGGCATCAAATTAAAAGAGGAAAAACTGGTGCATTGTTTTATTCATTGCACAATCCTGCTTTTGTGCTCTACTTTGTTTTTCTGGCGTGCTCAAACAGATGGTCACCTTAACCCTCCTTATCTGTCTGACAAGAGCCAGGAATATTTGTTACACACAGCATGGAACATAGTTGTTTCAAACTCTATGAATGATACATTAAAGTATTAAAAAAGGAGTGCACGTGTCAAAGGAAAAGATTTAATTAAAATTTTTTAAATTGTACATGCTATTGCAAGTGATTTTATTTTTTACATCAATTTGCAATTCCAACTGTACACACCGTTATTAAAGAAGGCTGGTTTTTAATTTGCAAGTAACAAAACACAAAAGTAAAGAATGAATTAAAGTACAGTTATAAGGCCATGGAAAATCTTAAAGATGTGAAATGTTCACTCATGCTATAGCTGTGGTTCAGAGATTGCAAATATTAATTAGCCTTAATACATGTAGCTGCCAAGTAGAACCACAAATGTATTTTGCAATGTTTGAAATGGTTTCAACATGTTAAGATATACTTCATACCAGTTGCCTTTCTAAATGCACATAGACACAATTCAGCTTGATTTCTTGATAGAAATCCTTAAAAACTAGGACAATGGTAAGCAACTCTCGAGTGTCACTGTTAAGTCTGGTTTTTAAATTAACACACCTGATCCAGGTAATCAGCAGTGGGTGGGAGAACAAGCAGGGCAGTGGTACTTGAGGTCCAGCCCCTCTTACCCCTGAACTAAGAGAAACTATTTCTATATTTCTAAGAGAGTCATTCTATTTCAATTTTTTGCAACATACAAAGGCATAAAACATTACTTTTGTACTTGTACTAATCTGATACAATAGAGAATAGACACAAATCAGAACAGAATTCAAATTCATTAAGGCTTTGCCACATGTAAATCACAACCTTAAGTATTTATCTTTATTGTAACTCAATACAGTAAACAGAGTTTTATTCCAAGCACACTGTTTTCTAATTGTAAAGACATGAAACAATTGCTGTGGGTGTAAATCCAAAATTTCAAACAAACTCCAAATGCTTACAACAATGCGAGTTGTATAGAGTATATATGTTTAACACTCATCACCATTTGGTCAGTCATAGCGCAAGGCATGTAGACAGGATTGATCAGGAGGAATGAGACGATTGAGCCAACGGATTGGGAGTTTTTGAGAAACACAACAGCAACATGTTAAGTGGTCTTTGATGAATGGGAGACCTCAGTATTAAGGACATTATAACCATTCTCACTGTAAATGTTAGTATAAAGTTAGCACAGTTTACCTGAATTAAATGAACACTGTAAACTATATCCTATATCAGTGCATACTTAGATTATTATCATATCAAATCTGTGGCTTCCAAACAAAAAGAATCATCTGATAGTTAAACTCTTGAGTTGGAGATATGAAAAATCCCCAATAATTTAGCTGTGTAACTAGTCTAATCAGTAAATTATTTAGACTGAGAGTGTGTCATCGGTGATGAAACAGCTTTACTACAATGTCCATGTGAGACGTTGAGATGGGTTTGAAATATGCCTTCGATTATTTGGACAACAATGTGTGGATCCAAACCACAACTGCAGCACTTAGAGAAAATAGGAGAAAGCCCTGTGGACACTTGTTTCTTTTAGTCCTCAGAAAGGCGGACTAGCAAAGTTTGGTTCCCGAAAGGTTCACAGTTAAATCTCACTTGGCTCCTTTTGCTACATTTACTGGGTTTATCTCTAATAGGGGTCATATTAAGTTAATTAAAAATTATTACAAATTACAAAACGGAATATTTGTATTAAAGATAATGAAGTAAATTGGAAAGGTTGTTTTTACATTATTTTATGTCTTGAAAATACAGATTTTTAAAATTCAGGCAGGATCTTGTTGAATACAACTAAAAACACACACCTTTAGAAACAAAACCTTTTTTGTTTGTCATGCATATAAATTATGTGCTACAGTTAAAGCATGCTGAATAAGACAAAATTGATCCGACCCAAACTAGCTCTCCCACATGTAATGTCTAATATAGCAAGTCTACCGTTTGAAAATAAAATATATTTACACTTCAAAAGTCTTGAAGACTTGTAAAACTGGTTGTATGTGATATTGTCCATCACAGATAAAAATGGCAGTAGATTAACTGAATTTAAACTGGGCAGGTAAACAATCATGGTCCTGTGTCATTTTATCCTTAATAGACCCAGAGATTACAGGCATTGTAGAGCTGACTACTGAAAATGGATAAACTGCCTGCTTGTAACAAGTGTGTAGCCTCCAGAGTTTGTTACAGTACGTTGCAACTTGCTGAAAATATTAAATGCACAAAATGTATCAGTGCACAGCAATAGTTGAGGCTACCTTAAAAATATGCTATGACTTGCTGACAGATGATTATGAGCTATATAGGTCATAAAAAGTTAGAATCCTTAAATTTTAACCATGCTTTAAAATTGGTCCCACATTACACAGTTTCACCCCTCAGAACTCCTGAGTATGCACATATTAAAGGACAGTTAAATAGCAATTAAATTAAAGTTTCTTCGTATGGTTCTATAGTTTGTGGACTGCCTGTTTATGAATGTTATGAAACTTCCACCTATGTTCCCTATATTAAAGTATGTATCTGCTTCTAGCTGAAAAACTCAACCAGATGATGTAATCTGGTTGAGTTTTTCATTTCAGATGATTCATAGATGATGATTTCAGAGATTTTCCAAAGGCTAGAAGTCAGAGGGGATTTTTAGCAGTATTAATATACATGTACTCCACAATCTAGAACTATAGGAAGAAAATTGTCCTTTAATTATATATTCAGTCAGCATGGTAATAAATATTGTATGCCCTTATTTCTTTTTTTCCTAAATTAAATGATTTCTTCTTGTTAGTTTATCAGTCAAATATTGAAAGGGGAAAAATTAAAGTAGCTTTTTGTTTGAATCCAATTGTCCATTGAATTCTCCATTCTCCCCTCTGGGTTCTTTGACGTCTTTGGTGCACTTGATCCTCAGGAGAACATTAGACAGCACGTCCTGATACAGGCTGAGGCAGACCCATCCGGGCAGGTAGAGGAGCGTGATGAGTCCCATGAAGTTGTGCGGATAATGGGAATAGTCCCAGGAGCAGGCGTCAAACTGCCTGAGTACCAGACCCCAAGAGAACTCCCAGGTGTAGATGAAGCAGATGTAGATGGGGAGCCGCTTCCACGTGCCCCAGCCTCTGCTGAAGTGCAGGTGAAGGTAAAGCTTTTCCACCACGAAACTGCAGCTCCCATACATCAGGAAAGACCACAGAGACGTGTGACCGCTGAGGGTCCGGTCTGACTTCTCTACCAGGTTGAATATAGAAGTGAAAAGCACCTCATCCAGAAAGCCATGCATCCCAAAAAACAAGAATCGCACAAAACCCGGGAGAGCGTGAGAAGGACGCGGTTGTTGACCGGGTTTTTTGACCGGGTCGTTGAAGCATGAGGGGTGATACTGCAGCTTTGCCAGCGCTTTGTGAAACACCTGGGCGTAGTAGAGAGCCAGGACGTAATGCACCGCCAGCTGCGCCCCTGATACCACCCTCTCCTGCTCGGTCAAAGTATTTATGTTGCCAATGAGGATCTGCAGTCCGATGTAGACAGACGGATAGAAAACGAAATGAAACACCACAGGCCGACCTCGGAAACACATTTTCTGCGAGTAGATCTTCTCCAGCGCAAAGTGGGTCAATGAGTGCATGATGCAAAGATACGGAGAGGAAAAGCCCACCAGTGTAGGGTTTCGATGACTTAAAACCCCACGCAACGATGAGAGCAGGACATCCAGCGTAACGCCATGCATCCCGTAGAAGTAAAGCCGCATCCACCGCGGCAGGTCCCGCGGCGACTCCTCCGCGTCCTCGGTCTCTCCGGACGAATCTTCTTTTTGAGCCATTCGTGCTGTTTTTGTGCCACCGGCGGAGTCTCCTGAGGGGCTGAGAGGACCGTCTCTCCACCGACTGGCCATGATCAATCACTCTATCCGGGGAGATTCAGCTGACCTCTTCCTGCATATTGTTTTCTGTTGCTGCGGCCGCGTAGTGAAGCGAGCTGCGGCTGGAAGCATCTCCTGCAACTGATGCCTTCACGTACTACCTGGGAAAAACGGCTTTCTATACAGATTTCTTGTAAACAAACAAAAGCTCTGTTGAAAGGTAATACTAGCACACAGTATGTGTATTCTCGGGGTCTACAGAATTAATGTGTACTGTCTTTAAAATATTTGGAAAGTCGATTTTAAATTGTTCATTTCACTCATACGTTTCTTCACATCTTCTCCCTGTTATTACGAGGACCTGTCGTTGTCTGGTTGCATGTGAATTGCAAAGCTTGCAATATCCTGACTAATAGGTTGAACACATAACTGATACAACAGGTTCATTATATCTTAAATGTAATATCCACAGCTTGTTTGTGATAAAATAAAGTGTGTATAAAGACCATAATTATGTGATGGCTAATGTGATGGATTCAGCAATGATTATGATAAAGAGAGCAATAGTTCACGTAGCCTATGTCTGCTTGGTTTACCTAATAAGAAATTAATGTAGAAATCTAGTGCCAATAGAATTAATTGCATGCATTTCTTACTTTGGCTCACGTTTGCATAGCTGCATTTATTTCCCCCCACATTTCCAGTGGTCCCAGAAAGCAGCACAATTGAGAAACCAGTGGAGGCGGTGTGGCTGTATTGGCTGTGGTGGAGACAGGACAGGACGTTTTGGCTCTGACGAGGGCAATGACTGAACGACTACCTAACGCTTATTAATTAAGGTCCATTAATGCCAATTAGAGCTGATTGTTTCTGCTGGTATGATACTGCGGTGTTGGTCATCGCTAAACAAAAACAAAAAGGTAATGCACAGACGGGTTTAAAAGTACAGAATATTAACTGAATACGTTGGTTGTAATCACTCACGCTCAGAGGAATACTGCAAGCTTGCACAAATTGACTATAGCGCAGAACAACAAGCCATACGCTGCGTCCTCACAGAGGTCAATTATTATACGAATGAGATGCTTGTAATACACCTGCATGGCCACAAAGGGGCGCGGAAGTTGTAAGGCTCTTTGTCACCACAGGGAGCTGAGTGCATTCTCAACCCAGCCTGTGTATGACACAGTGGAGTTTGCTGTTTTGCTGTTTATTTGTTCAGCTCTGGCCACGTTGCTGTTCATGGATATTCTGTGAAGAGCAGGTCACTGTTTGTACTGAATGCATGCATTACAGACTGTTTCCTCTCCACTGTTGCCTAGGGCTTGCTCAAGGGGGATTTGTTGGGTTGCTTCTACATACTTGTGTAGTCTGGACTTTATTCTGTAAAGTGCCTTGAGATGACTTTGTTGTAAATTGGCGCTATATAAATAAAGTTGAATTGAATTGAATGCACTTGTGGTCTACCATTTTAAAAAATTTTAAGAGTGTGTTCCTTCGTGACTGTCTTTGTGGTTTTTAGTTTTGGTTCCTTAATTTGTGTGTGCTTTTGTATGTGTATGTGTGAGCAACACATGTTACTGTATACTGTACATCTCAGTCTTTCATTTAGCTGTTCTTCATCATGTCAATCTCTATTTAAAGTGCCATGCTGCAGATTGCAGTGACCATTCTTCATGTGTCCACAGTAGCTGTTCAACATCAATAATTGATTTCCCTATTTACTGTAAGTTATAACCCAGTTACTGTAAACAAGAGGGAATTATCATTAACATCTAAATGCCCCTGAATATTTCATGTCTTATGTGAATGTCAAGAAGCTGTAAATCAGAACATGATGGCATTATTAGACAGAGTTTACTGCTTACAGTGTTGTAATTCCTCCCTTAAGTGTTGTCCAGTAGCTAACTGATGCAGAAATACAGTTTAATGTAAGGATGTAGATAGTTCCTGACTTAAAAGCACTCCTTTGCTAATCAGAGTTTAGTCTCAGGCAGATTTTGCACAGCTGCATAAGATAGACACAAGAAGCTGCTAATGCAAATTGGCAAAATTGCAGTTTGGAGGATTATATCAAGGTTAAAGGCGACATATTATATAACACTCGACATTAGGATATGGAAAAGATAAATCAGACAAAAAATATTTTTTTGTAGATAATCTAAGATGTTTTCAAACATTCTGTGCAGTGAAGCTTCACTCTGCTCCTAGTCTCAGCAACAGAGATTGGCGAGGTCAGTGCTGCCTCACATATTAAAGTCCTTTGTATTATTCAATACTATAAATTATATTTTTGAGTTTCATTTTATTTAATAGAGGAAAAAGGGAGCCAAACAATGATTTATTGTACCATGAGGAGAAAAATATGTGATGTAATATTTTTAATCAATATAAATCATATTTTTTGCATAGATGTAAATGATCTTATATGATGCAAAATGATTTGGAAGCCCACAAGCCATTTCCCACCCCCATGTCTTATTAGTGTCTTTTATTGAGATGATTTGAAGATCTGATGTTGCACAGTGGATCATTTATAATGAAGGCTGCAAAATGTGGAATATTTGCCAAATAGAAGTCAAATAATAAAGTATTTCAGCAGTGAGCTGTGTTGCCACCTAAAATAAAGCCAGTGTCTTGCGTGTCAGCGCCACCATTTCATTCAGTTATTAGATTTTCTTTCATTTCCACTCCTTTTGTCCTTGGAATATGTTATTGTTAGTAAGTCTGAGTCTCCATATCTGTCACATAGTTATTGAGTTTTTGTTCCACAGACAGCTGATTTGTTCTCTTTGTTCTCCTGGGTATATTTTGTGCATTTAATGTTTTGTGATCATCCTTTCATCCCCAGCTAAGTGTTGGATATTATAGTGTAAGAAAGATGCAGAAGATGAAAGAACATTTTCTTTGAATCCCCCAAATCCTTTCGGGTTTGAACACTAGATGGCAGCAGTGTGACACAGTCCATTACTTGGGTGAGCCCTTTTGACTTTATGGCTTTATCCACAAAAACAAAAATGCATGTAGTGCATTGTAAAGCTTAGCTGGTATATATAAGCCTCAGTAGCAAATGAAGAAGACAGACTGTGAATGTGTAGCCTGAATAGTCATTACGGGTCATAGTGTTTATTCTGTGTCCTTAGACTGCATGCTGATTAACAGCAGAGGATTCCAGCTTATTCCACTACTGATGTCATTTCAAAATTAGTATTCGATCAAAAAGTCTTTGTAGGCTGCGCATTTCAATAGCAGATAAGAAAGGCTTGTAAAAATACAAACCAGCTGCATCGAATGGATCCATTGGATGCAAACATTTTCATATTGGGTACTACATGTTCTGTTAGGCTTATTACAGGTTGTGAATGGCTGTAAGATGAAACTGTGTGATGTTTGATTGATGTGACGCTTGATTGAGTCCCGCAGGAAATGCATGTGAATCTGCAGCCATGCACCTAAAATGTGAACCTCTAAAAATGTAATTTCAGAAACCATTTCCTCCAATTTGAGGTATTATTGAATGGACCACTGGCCCCATGCTCTCACATTGTCTCAGATGGTCAGGTTGGGTGGGGTAATGGGTTTGTGTGTATTCTGTGTGTGTGTGTTAGGGTGTGCCTAACCTCATGCTGTGCTCATGTCTCTTCTCATGGATGAGTTCATGGATCTTCCTCAGTTCTCAGTTTGAACATGTAGCTTGTTTTTTCTCATTTTATACAATTTTGATCTAGAGATATTTCCAATGCTAGTGTGTGCCTGTCGCTTAAGTGTGTGTGTGTGTGTGTGTGTGGATATCTTCTCCCTCCAGACTTGGTAGGAGGATGAAGAGAGGATAAAGATCTGTCTAACTGATAGGTTTGCACTGTTCCCCAGAGCAGTTCAGGCTCTTGTTTGCAGTTCATTCCTTATTAAGAATTCTGTGCAACCCTGAGACCCTCCAGAAGCTCACCTCATCACAGAGCAACACAACTCCCTGACTCATCGTGTAACATTTAAACTTACCGTTGTCTGCTCTACTTGTCTCTTTTCCAAATGTTCTCTTCTAAATGATTTGCTTATAGTCTTATTATACTTCTTTCATCTTATTTAGCTTTCATATTCATGTGAATCTACATATGGGTCACTCACACTCACCCATCTTCACTTACTGCTCAGTCTCCTCCACTCCTCCTCCAAGTCTGAGGGTTGTTATTAAAAATGTATTTACTTCACACAAGCTATTGTTGGCTTTTAACCATTTCCTCTTCTCCCTGTCCCAGTGGGTCTATTAATCTATGCCCCCACCTTTCTTCTTCACCCATCTTATTCTCCTCTCTCATTTCATCTCCTCCTCTATGCAGTAACCTTAGTGACCCTTCCTTTTAACCATGTCATCTTAAATAACCTCATCACCACCTCCTCCTCACTTTTAGGCCTTCCCAACATAATTTTCCCTTCATTCCTCCATTTGGTCACCTCTTCCCCGACTTACCATCCTGCAAATGGCTACTCCTATTATATCCTTTTTCATGGAGTGTTGTAAGCTCCTTGGTTGTATAATCCCCATTACCACTGTTCATACAGTTTAAGATCAGTTAACGGTTGACAATGGTGGTTTATGAAATTTCCCCATGATACATTTGTCATGTACAGGCCAAATTGTAAGAACTTTTTTGATCTGTTACAGTTCTTCTGAATTGCTAAAACACTACACTCCATTCTCATAACATGATTGTCAACTGCCAGAACTGATTTATAAAATTAATCACTCTTTCTGCAAAGCATTTAAGCATATTTACTTATTAGTCACAGTTATCAGAACTGATTGAATCTTTTTGGAAAACTGAGCTCTTTTTGGACATTTTCATTTAAAAAACACTGTGCATGGTAGTGCACTATAATGTAAAATAGCAATACACAGGCTACAAAGATTAAACACAATATTGTCATCATTTACAAACAACAGATAAAAACTGTATACACAAGTGTCTAGGCAGTGATTGGCTTTAACCCAAAATGAATACAGGGTAAAAGATATTTCAAATGCTTGTGGCATGTGAGAGTTGGTTTGTGACTGGACACATTTGAGGAGTAAGATGAGTTTGAAGAAAAGCAGCATATCAGATAAAGGTATAGGTCATGTTTTGGTCTCATTCTTGGTAAAGTTACACCTAAAAGTTACAGGGCAGTAAACATAAAGAGTAGAATGGCTCTGTGCATTACTTTACGAATACTCTAGAAAGGAGACCAAATCCAAATTTGTGAATTAAACTGGTCAAGATGCTGATGCAGAATAAATGACTTCAATTTCAATGTGGCAGTTGAATAGACACTCAGTGACCTTTTAAACCTCAAGTGAATGATGTTCTGTCAAAGACAAATGTGATATTAAAACAAGACTTTGTACACATTTCACATAACTCCTCCTCTCCTCTCCTCTCCATATTTAATCAGTTTAGAGCAAACTTGAATAACTGACTCCAGGTGCCCTCTGAGTACCTGTTGCCCGTCCACTGCCTCAGGCTTTTGCATGCGCATCTCTTCACCTCCCTCCTTTCCTTTCTCTCTCTGTCTAGACAGACTAGGCTGCAGCAGCTGTGGATGGTGGGATTTATTTTTGCTTGCTTGCAGTGGGAACTCTGTTGAGGAAAGGTATCTGTTTCACATTGGGACCAGCTCTGTGGCAATCTGCAGGGATGGATGGAAGGAATCACAGAGACAGAGACAGACACTACATAGATAATACTATGGGTCGATTATTGTGAGCCTATGTGGGGCCCGCCCATTTAGCTTACCATTCTTTGTACACCCCAGGGGCATGTGGTAGGTTGTAGCCATGGGATACAGAGACTCTATGAATGTGTGCCATGTTCTGATTGGTTTAGCCAGCCACCTGCTGTTGCATGTATTAGACTGAACTGATATGGATATGGATCATTGATGATGCTTCCTGTCTCTCATTCTCTCTGCCCTTGGTCTGTCTTTGGTGTGTCTGCGCGTTCTCCTCAGCTTGTTTCTCTGTCTCTCTCTGATGTACAGTACCACCCCCGCCACAGACAGCTAGAGAGAGGCAGAGACGGGCGAAGTGATAAGGAGACAGAGTTAAAAAGAGAGTGCTGCAGAACAACAGAGAGCAGGAGACTGAGAGTTATCAGTTGGATGGGTGATTGGTCAGTGCTGTGTGTGGAAAGCAGGTTGTTGACTTTTAACTAGGCGCCAGAAGGTGAAAAGCAGCAGGTGGCTTGTCTTTCAGTCATCAGTGCCATCTGACTTCTACCCTAAGACCTTTTCATTTTGGAGTCCGTACTTAGATTTTCAGGAGCAAGTTAGGTGAAATGGCAACTTCATAAGTTTGAATGTGTTTGTCTTTGTGACACAGTGGCAACCTGTCTCCCTGTCTCCACAGTGAATAATGGGCTGAACTTCAGTTCTCACAACTTTTATCATTTTAAATCATCAATCAAGAATAAAATACACAAATAAATAAATTGTCATGAATTTAGGAGAGTCACACCTATGTCCACTGATGTTTTTAAACATGGTGTTTTTACAAGGGGTTGGATATGGAAATTGGACACAGTGTTTAGCTCTATCATGCCAAAAATGCCAAACAGCCCTAAAATAAAGTTGCCAAATGAAGATGGATGTCAAGATGTGATTTTGCTATTGATGGAAATATTCAGTGTGGAAAAACAAAACCTTACTCCTAATGAGGTCCCATGGCAGCCTGCCTACACGGGTTAACAAGAGAAACTCTCGAATGAATTTTCTTGAATGTGTCATCCTGAAACTTAGATGTTTTCCTCTGTTTGTTCTGCTGAGAAAGATGTAAGGTGGGCTAGGAAGGGTTTATATCTATTTAGACATGTATGAATTAATATAGTTCTTATTTAATATAATGTTTACTTTTCTAGGTTTTGATTTAGTTTATCTTCAGATTAATATCTTTGTGCTGGTGTTTATCTACTTTAGTATTTCACTGGTCACCAGGACAGCCTTTCTGTAATCCAAAAATGAGAATCACGACAGCATGTCAGCCTCCCATTCATTAGACCTGACTTCTTGTCTGAGTTGAAGCATTGCGTGACCGTGGGCGAGCCTGTAACGGAGCCTTGTTGCATTAATGCAACTCACAAATGCCCAAATGACTTTTTTCATCTCTTTCACACGTATCACTGTGGCCAGTCGTTACTTCTGGTGAAACACATTGACTGTCATTAAAATGATTGCTTCAAAATGAATGTTACTTGTACAAGCTGCACTCTGATGCATTAATTTACAAGTGATTTCCTTAAGGAGTCACTCTATAAACAATCTGTGACTATTCCCAAGGAACTGTTGTTTATGCCTTGTATGTGCTTATAAGAGCGACACTCATTTCGTCGTTTGTCTTCCTTTTCGTCTGCCCCAAGTCATTATTCCTTCTACTTCCAACTTAGCAGCATGCCCTTTTCATTTCTCATCTTTTCATTCTTGTCCTCTGCCTCAGCTTTGTATTTCAGGGTCAGCTGTGAAATTCAGCTCCTCCTAACTGTTCTCCGCAGTGCTGCTGAATTTGTGAGGGGATGCAGATGCTACATGCTCTGGCTGGATTTGCATACAATTTGTATGGAAGAGGTCACTTGCGCACATTTTGTTTCAGTGAATCCGGTTTTAGAAGTGGGTAGGGCTGCTGTGTACTGATAGTAATTAAAGCTATATTTGCTCTCAACTTTAGAGGTCAGTAGCACATTCACAAAAACACAGCAACCTCATGAGACAATAGGCTCTAAATTTCTAGGCCTGGTAAAGGTCAACCTATAGCAATGCTATGTGACAGCTGGTCTCATGGTGCACAGAGAACAACCTGGAGCTTCATATGGTCAAAACGGTGGAGTTAGTTGTTGGAGCCCCACATTCGCAACATAGCTGTGAAAGAGGTTGGATTGTTCTTCACTGACAACTTAAATAGGAGTCTGACATAACATCTATCATTAAAAGGACTTATCAGCATATGTACTTTCTGAGACTGCTCCGCAGGTTAAACATTGCCCTTAAAGTCTGGCCCCTAGTTCTACTGAGCAATCACCTCAAGCAACAAGGCAGTCAGCATACTTTCTTATTCAAATATATCTTTAAAAGTAAAAGTGATTCTGAAATGCCATTATGCAGAAAATCATATTTCTTGTCCTAAAAAATGACTCCTGACCACTGGGGGCTATAGAGAATACACAAAATAAGTTTTCAAAGTGCAAAGTTGCTGCAGCAACAAATAAAAACACTCTTCTTTTAAGTGTCGTTAAAATTTCATCCAGCTAAGCTACAGATGGAGCAGCAGCGAAAAACAAAGCTGCAGGCTATGCTTGAGGAACAGAGGCTGCATCTTTTTTTTTTTCAAGTTAATGTCTGTTTTATCCTTATATGTTAAGTTGAGAATTTTGATGGTACATTTGAGAAACCATGTCAAACTGTAGGCCAAAATTCACAAATTCCAATGTTATATGTGGATTTTTGTACATGGCATTTGACTTATTTGTGCTTCATTAAACAAGTTAGAGTAGCAGCGTGTTTGTACAGCACAAAATTGCCACCTGATTCCTAAGTGAAGACAGCACACATTGATGTTTAGGCAGGTGAATGAATAAGTTACAAATTACCCACAAGAAAATTGTTTATTCTTGGTAAATTGCTGAAGAAGGGAAAATTAACTTGCAGATCGATTCTGAAATATTGACCACTAACGTTTCTTGTTTCAGAATTGATTAATATTGACAATGGACAACGTAAAAATTAACTATGCTGGATAGGTTGGTTTTTGGTTGGTAGGCATTACAGCTCTTTTAATTAATGAGCCACTCAGAACAAGGTTGACATTCTCCTCATGCATCACACTTAATAAAAATAGAACGTGATAAGGTCATAAAGTGGCAGTTAGGAGAGGTCAAGGAGAAGAAAGGTGGTGCTAGGGCATGACAGATTTTAGCCAGTAAGTCCTTTGGAGGTGTTACTGTACCTATTGTATGACCATGTCTATCATGCATGTTTAGGTTTCACGTTCAAACAAAGGGAGTTCCCCATATTTCTAGAACTAAATGAGTAAAGTTAGTAAATGTGTGTAAATGATGAAATAGTGAAGCTTAAAGCTTTATAGCTAAAGATGATGACTGCAGAATAATGAGACATTATGGAAACGTATGTTGTTGATAAAAGTGACGGCACTTAATAGACATTCCTTATGTTTCCCCATCAGTCTCTGGGCCCATCTCTTTCTCCTTCTGAAATTTAGTTCAAAGTATTCGTACTGTCACAATTTCCTTTGTATCCGGATTGTTTAAATGATTATCAGCAGTCAAACTCTGAATTAGGTGTGAGGTATGAAGAAAGCCTGAGCAGATGTTTACTTTAGCAAAAGGAACTAATCAGTAGAGATGCAGATGCAAATCTCAGGATTTGTATTAGATTTGTGGCTGCATTTTGTTAAAAATGTGTTCATTCTCCTGATTATTTCATACAGTGTCTGTTAGAAGGAGACAAACATTTCTCATCCTACTTTTAAACATACAGGGGATGTAAAAGGAGGAAAGCACTAACTGATGGGTATAAAATGTGAAATGTGCCATGGCAGAATTACAGGCACTGGCAAGCAATCGGTTCTTCCGATGATGATCGCAGTAGAATTTAGGGGTAAAGGAAAACTAACACCATGACACATAGCAATACAGAGTGGATAGACACAGAGCAGTAGGTTAAGATAACTCCTCTAGTCTGACAGCTTTGAGTTTAGTTCCGAGGTTAAAATATGTACAGCACTACTTAAGCTCTGGAACGACTATTACTTTTAATTGGAACTGTATCGTAATGGAAGTAAGTGGTATCGAACAGCACTTTGAGTTCCTCCAGACACATTGTTGAACTCCAGCTAAGGCAGAAATCTTTGTAGCAACCTTCGCCATATAACTTTAATTATTGACCATCATGACTGGTGGACAGTTGACAGTGGACATTGGATGTCAGTAGGCTGTGATCGGCAGCTAGTTGCATAGTGAAAAATGTTGCCTCTATAGCACAGAAGGACACATCCAACCCATAGTATGTTGGATTGTATGTAATTCAACATTCATAAATTGAATGATGGAGCTTCTGTTAGGTGGAATGTCTTAATAGAAAAAGCCCATTGACTCACTCTGTTACTACCCTCTCCAGAGTACGAAAAGAGACAAGGACATTCTGTTTTTGTTGACATCATTAGTTTAAAGCTTTTTTCTTGCCACAATCATCCACAAATGCCAGAGAACTGGAAGACCTCCATTATCATCATCATCATTATTATTATAATAATCATCTGAGTCCTCTGAGCATTTAAATGAGCAAGCAGAGGTCACAAAGTGTATTAAGGTCAAAATAACCCTTTTAGCATCCAGTTAGAGGAAGTATCCACTATCCATGATTAATGCTGGGGTGGGCAAACATGGTTCACATGCATACATGTAGCTGCACAGTATATCCATACACAGTAACCCAAACACTCCCCAAGCACCACACACACAACAGCATCAGTGACTAACTGGGTTATTAGTGGGGTAGGGCGTTTCTCTGCGTATCGCTGACCTGCATTGAGTTACATCGTATTACCCAGGGAGAGGATATGATCCTGTGTCACCAAAGGGTGAACGGAAGTAATACGGGGAGGAGGAGAAGAAGTATGAGTGGAAGAGCAAGGCATGGAGGAAGTCAGAGCTGCATATGATTGTTGACGGAAAAGGAGATGGAAACGTAGTGTCACAACACATGAGTAAATCCTGGAGAGAATAACAGGATGACTGATGCACACAGATGTAGACAATAAAAACCCAGAAGTTTAATCTATGTTGGAGTGAGAGCGAGAGTCAATGATAAGTATAAATATTCAGTATAAATAGTAAAGGACAATTGTGGTCACAACAGGGTTGTCATTTCAGAAGTTTAGAAGCTCAATTTTAACATCACCCAGCTAAGCAAACCATTTGGGAAATAAATCAAGGACGACCAGCAGACATTTTACCCAAAGGCTTCTTTCTATGAAAAGCACACATTGCATTACAGGGTGTTTTGGAGGTCACTAAATGCAGCATGCATTTCACTCTTATAAAACAGAGCAAACATATGATGGACAATCTAATACTGTACCATGCACAGTAAATAGGCACTGATTTAAAACAGTGTCTTAATATTGTTGTTAATATATTAAAGTTTCCAAGTTGGCTTTGTGGTTTACCTCTGACCCACATTTCTTACTGTAGTTACTCATGACTACTATGAAATAAAGAAGTAAGACTTCAATTTAGTTTTGTTTTTAAAAATCTGCCTGAACTTTTTCTTGTTAGCAACCTGTCATATTGTGCAAATGCTATTGCTGTTGCCCTCATCTGACATCTTTTTTAATAATGTCAGTGTTCCCAGATCTCATCCAACGTTTAACTTGCAAAAGAGCCAAAGGCACAAATATGAAAATGACACTCAAACTTCAATAAATGTGAGTTATCCATCAGGGATCAGATTCTTTGTACAAAAAATAAAATCACTAACATAGTAATTGAGGCTCTGTTGTAATACATAGCAAAGCCACAGAACAAAATCTGCAAGACATGGAAACACTTGCACAGTATTATCGTAGTGGTTGACTAGACTCTGATATTGTTTTTCTCTTTTGATAGTTACATTGATAGACATTTATCTTTCTCTGCCATTTTACCAACTCATCTACTCTCTCTGTTTCTGTCTTGACATCTATGACTCACGTTTGCTCTTTTAGTTCTTGCTCCGTGTTTTGCTGTCTGTCTGTAGCTCCTTCCCTCTTTTGTCCTCTCGTCATCTCTGCTACCTCTCCCTCTCCCCTCTCTCTGCGTCTCTCCCACATACATTACCACCCACACCCACTGCTGTCTGCCTGTCTGTCAGCTCACACACATATTCACATATGCACAAACACAATTAGCAGCTGAAGCCCTTTTCCAGTAAAATGTCAGGGGAGCATTGAGCTAATGCCAACCATTAGATTTAAAATCTGACAGCCTGTGTTCATGGTGTGCACATACTGTAAGCCTAAATATGATGGGACAAGTGCATGTGTGTGTGAGTAAATGTGAATGATTGGTTTAGTGAGAACATGTGAGTATATCAGTATGTCGTTTATCATCTGTCACACAGGTCAGACGGGACACTATCTATGATAGTGCAATGGAAAAATAGAGGCCGTGTTCCAGATATATCAGCTCCTTATCAAATGTCTTTCTCCGTCTTTCTCTTTCTCTCAAAATGTTTCTTCTTCCTTTCTGCATTCGTCTCACTTGCTTAGATGTTGTCTTCCATTTTTGAGCTTTTTAAAGTTATCTTCATACTGTGCAGTATGTGAACAACATTCAGATCATAAATACATATTATATATATTATATATCTTTATTTTTTCTTCCAAAGCACATTGAATGTGTCGTCTTGTTTAGGGATTAAGTAGTATTGGAACAGATACACAGATAGATCATATTCATTATATTGTGGATTTTGTGGAAATTATCTGCAGGCACTTGCAGATGCAGTCTCAGCGTTCGATGCAGCCACCTTCAGCTCTTATTGTAGGGTCTCTCTGACTATCTTGTCCTCACAAATGGAATTAGATTGACATTGAGCAATTGACTCTGTCAGTAGAGGACATTTAGCCTCTTTATCATCGTCTTAATTGGATGGTCACCTCTTTACTGCTCATCTTGACAGACAGCGCCTCCTCAATCCAACTGGCAGCTCTCACCTCTCAATCAACTCTGAGCCATGTGTGAGTTCATTTGTGTAGGTAGTGTAGAAATGACACCCAGCATCCCCCAGAAACAGTCAATAGCCAAGTGTCCAATTTGTCTTGAACTGTTGCAATTTAGGCACCATCTGTCAAAAGGGCTGCAGATTACTCACAGTTCTTGCATTACTCACAAAGCTGAGACATAGCGTTTCCATTAATTAACCATTATTTGCATTAAAGGGCGCCTTCAATAATTTGGAATTTGCTTTTTTGGTTTTAGTTTGAGAAGTACATGTAAATAAATGAGAGAAATATTTTGATATAAGGAGGTTAGAGGGAAATTTAACAGCAATAATGTACATTTACACCCTAAACTAAAACCATACAAAGCGAGTTGAAAATTGGTGAAGTCATCCTTTGATAAAGATAGCATTATTTGACTATTTTTACAAGGAATATGCTCCACAACTCATATTAATGTGGAGAGGTGCTTTCAAAGCTTGATGTGACCCAGACACACAAAACACAACTGGCCGCAGTGCAGAAATATTCGCATCTAAAAGATTCTAAGTGAGACTTGTTTTTTCAGTTTCAATTATTTCCGCTTTATTAGTAGTGTGGACCATTCTCTTTTTTGTAATTTCATAATAACTTTTGCTGGAAGCACTGGGGAGAGTATGGAAGAGTAGCAGGGCGTGGAGAAGCAGGGCTGGCCTAAGCAGAGTGGGCTAATATCGAGTCTAGTGCTAGTTACTTGCTTGAGGTGTATATTGCAAACTCACCCTTGGCTGCACTGCAGTCTGAATTTGAATGTATGACAATCTTCACCAAAATCTCCATTGAAGTGCAACCACCAAAGAAGGCCACTAAGTCGGGGAAACAGCTAAAGGCAACCCAAGACATATTGTAAAATTCACATTTTAGGACTGTTTCCACCACCTATTACAGATTACTAGTCCTTGAGAGAGAGAAATAAGTTTGTAAAACAAAGTTCAGGCAAAGCTGTAGTTACTGTAGGTCTCCCTTGGTTGTGACTTCTTCAGTTGATCTTGTAATTGGGTGGCAGCAACAGGGTCTTAAGACTCAAGACTAGAATCTTTAGACAGCACAGGCCATTTTATGTGCCAAATGTCAGCGCCGACGGGTACTGACCCAGTTCAACTAGGCCTGACCAGTCGTCGCGACCAAATCACGTTGACAATTTGCTCTATAGTCGTTAAGTGGGTGTCGGTGTTTAATTCAGCCTACTGAGCATAAAGTCTGATGCATGTTTTTTCAAATTTTCAGGTGAGTCTAATAGTGTCATGTGCTTGAAGCCCTAATGATTATGGCCAGTTGTTGGTAAAAGCTTTCATGGATTAAAATGTCAAAATTTATGTTGCTCTTTGCCTTAGTTTTGCCTCATTAAACGGTTTGAGGTTGGTTCATGATAAAAAAGGCAAATTCCTCTTTGTTGGAGAGTGCACACAGATTTAGCAGTCACAGCTGGAGAACCCAGGGCCTGTGAGTACATGGGTCTGTTTGTGTGAGTGTGGTAATTTGGGACACAGCTCTAATGACCAAATTATAATTCTGCTCATGCACACAACCAGGACACATGGCACACAGACACATGGACTCACACGTGTGAGATACACACAGAAAAGGCAATGATTTGCAGTTGTGTCACTCTGTGTTTATGTGTGCGGGTGTTTTTACCCACAGTTGTTCTGATGTGTATATGTGTCTATGGGGGCAATGATGATGTGTGTCTGTGGGGGTAAGTGTGTGCATGCGAATACTGTATGTCGATCTATCTGTCTGTTTGAGATGACGAGGTCACTGGGCCGAGCCTCTTTACTTCACAGTTCAATTTGGATTTGCATAATCCTGGCGTTAATTTCCACAGGGTGCATCCATCCAGTGTATCTCGTCAGGTGATGGGGGTTAGACAGCTATCCCATGTTCAGCCGCTCCACCAACAGAGCAGAGCGAGCAAACATTCAGGAGAAGGAGAAGGCAAAAACACAGGATAAAGAATTGGCCATGAATTATCCTTGGAGTCAAACAAAGCCTAGAATGAAGACTGGGACGGAGAAGTCAGTGATGAAATTGAAATGATGTGAAACAAAAGGAAAACCAATTAAAAGAATAACTAAGTAAACATAATGGTATACAGATGAAAAATACATGACAAAAGGAATTACTTCTACATTGTTAAGCGAGTAGTCAGCAGCATTCATTCATTCAGAGCATTACAGTAAATGGCAAAATCGTTCACTTTTAATTAGTTTAAACCTCAAGATATTTCTTTATCAGAATGAGCCTGCAAGCTGAACTGTTTGTCACTCATGCATAAAGAAAAATGGATTAGTTTTTTTTTTGCAAGTGCCATACTCATAACTGTAAGCTGCTTGTTGTAACAAATCTTGCCTCAATACATAAAAATTATGCAGGAGAAACTTGTGCATATAATAAACTCAATTACAGAGACCTCAGAAAACCTTTATAGGAAACATAACATTATAGGCCAGCTACAGTGCAAATATTGTTCATCGTGGTTAAGTACATAGACACTGGACTGAAAAAGGGGTTAACAAACTCTAAAAACAAACTACTAAAACACTACTTTCAGTAGATCCTCTCAGCTTATTAAATGCCCAAATCTTCTCTACACACAGTTCACAACACAGGCTTTCCATTAAGGGAATACGTTAGTGTTTTGGAAACACTCTTAATAAATTCACTTTCTTGCCAAGAGTCAGATGAGATGATTGGCCTCACTATAATTTCTGTACATAAGGTGTAGAGCTGGAGCTTGAATACTGGAAACGGGGGAAAACATCTACTGTAGCCTGGCTCGGTCCAAAGGTGCCAAAATAGTTCAGCAGTTCTGAGTTCAGCAAATAACACGTACATCAATAGATAAACTACTGTTGTCAACTCACTCCCTGCAAAATAACCAATTGTTGTCATATTTTTGTCTGTACACGGAATAAACCAGTGATAAGAAAGTTAATAATGTTGTTTACAAAATGCCAAACATGTTGAAAATTTGTAGTATCTGTATAAAGTATAAACTTAGTAGTTTTCTCTCTTTAGAGCCACAGAAGAAAATTTCTTTAACACACTGTGTACTGCTCCCTGTGACTGATAAATTAAATTTGACAATCTGCATAGTGCCCGTTTAGACCCATTAAAATTTTAATTTCTAAATTTTCATGTGTGGCTTATTTTAACGGTCAATTAAAATTCAATCTGTATATAAGAAATACAGAAAAAAAAAATTGTTTCCTTGGAAGCAATTAATAGCTTTCATAAATATGCAAAAGCTTCTTTTTTTCCTTCAGGGTTAATAGAGGTGACAGTTGGCTCAGTGGCACCAACATGGCCGCTGTCTCCTGCGTTTGACCCAGTGACACATTTCCTGTCCCATCTGTCTGTGTAACCCAGAGGAGGCAAGAGTCTCCCGAACGCTGAGAGGAGTGTACGTGTCTGCATGTGTGTGTGTGAGGCTGCATCTCTATGTCGTCTTAATGTTTACTCAGCTTGTCTCTGAATAATTCAGTCTTGTTCATTCTGTCTCTCACTCTCACGCTCTCTCTCTCTCACACACACACATACACACTTTGACATCCCATTGGCACCGAGGGTGTGCTGTCAGCTCCTGCTGTTAAATACTACCAGACATGCAAGAATAAAATCTCTCTTTTCCCCATGATGATATTTCATCTTCTTTACCTGCTGTCTCTTTGACCCTTGCTTTCTCTCCATCTCACCTCATTTTCTGTTTTATCTTTCTCCTAATCTTTCATCCTTTTTTTTTCTCTCTGCCCGCCATCTGACTCTTTCCCTCTGTCTCTCATGCATAAGTAAATGAGAAGCAGGGAAGCACATCTTACTCCCAACGTTCTGCCTCTGAGCTTTTAAAGATGCATAAATGAGTGGTCTGGAATGTGAGAAACAAAAAATATAAGTCTGATTACACAGAAAGCGGTACAGTAAAATTATTCGCACCTTTGCATTTTGTACACAACTGTGCACCATTTAATTCAACAGTAAATTATTAAAATAGGGGAAACAGCTCCCCAAACAAACAAGCCAGCAAACAACAAATACAGCTTCTAACAGGATGAATGAGGTTTTATGCCTCTGCCAACCAAGTCAAGTTACATATCTGTCCAGGCTCATCTTCTAATCAGTTCATCCGTGGATCCAACTGGGATGTTTGCATCACATGTGATGAAACTACCCTCAGGTGTTCCTGAGAAAATACAACGGCTAACCCCAAAACAGGACTCCTCATGTTTTTTGCCGGTGCATAAGCATAATTAAACTGCAAAGCTGGTGCAACACAGCTGAAGGGAGGAAGAAAAGAAGTGGAGGATGCAGGTGCCAGCAAAGGATACAAATAGAAAATGTATAAAGGGAAAGATAACACTGACAGAATGTCGTAGATTAATACAAAAGTTAGTGAGTGGGTCCACAAATACACACAGCAAGGACACAAACACACTCAGTGATTTTCAGCGATCCCCATTTTACTGTATCTCCAGCTAACAATCCTTATCATCTCACAATCCTCAGAAATCTGATGGATCAAAGTATTGCTTCTTCAAATCTTGCCGCTATTCAGCAATCAGAAATACATCAAGGCTCAAGTGTGAGTCTGTCTGTGTGGGTGTGAGTGTGTGCGCCCCTCCTCTTTACTCCCCCTATTCCTTCCTCCCCTCCGTTCTCCTCCTCGTTCTTCCTAAGGCCTGATTGTAGCATGATTCAGCAAAAATGCTAAACAATTCACATTTCGCAGTTTCTTTCCACCTCTGAAGCTTCGTGTCAACATCAAACTCCCCTTATTTGCTTTTCATCCCCCCTCCACACAATCCACACATGTCTTGCAACAGAGAAACTCAAGGGTGGACAATTGAGCATAATTTATTAGGAATTATAATCATGTCTGCCAAACCCTATTTATAGCCACTTTAACTACTGTGAAGATGGCTGCACAATAATGTTGTGCATGTGTGTTTGTGTGGTTATAATCAGTTTGAATAATGGTATATATGTATGCACACTTATGTGTATGTGTGTTTCAGCGTGACAGATTTGGTCATGCACAATGAAGATTTCTAGGTCTAGTCTGGGCTACTCCTTTGGAAGTATAATTGATTAAATGGTTATTATGTGCTAATCCAGCATTATACATGAATTATATATGTAGTGTAATGCTTTTCAGGTGTGTTCAGTATTTGCTTTCTATCTACATATACAATGTTTGTGCAAATAATAATTTGAACATACTGTAGGACTGTATGTATACAATGCAGGTCGAAATGTGCGTCAGTGTGTAAAATCTGTGTGTGTGTGTGTGTGTGTGTCTGTGTCTGTGTCTGTGTCTGTGTCTGTGTGTATGTGCATGTAGGGTGGGCTGATGTATTTCTGTCCAATTAGCCAGTGACCCAATTCTCTCTGACTGAGTCATTCAGTGGTTGTAATGGATTCTCTCTTATCATCATATCCAATCTCCTTGTCTTCTTTACAGTTGAACCCCCCTCAATTTAACTCACACATGATGTTCATCTTACCAAGGACGGTTAAATCAATATCTGTGAGCATAAACCCCATCCAACACACACACGCACACACACACTCAGTTTTCTCTAGTGATGGAGTTGGGTGCAAAAGTTTGCATTTCCGTATTTCCAAATGTAAAAGAATACATTAAGGAATACATTTCATGCCATTTCAATGAAAAGTGATGCAAAATAAACCCTAAAACATAATCATAATGCATATGCAGCTAGTGCAGACATCTTTCATCATCAGAAGTAACCAAAATTATCAAGGAGTGTATAGAAAAAGTTATAAAAATGTAAAATAATAAAAATTACTGTGCAAAAGTTTGCATCTCCGTTGATATATAATTAAAATTCAACTTTAATTTGTGATAAAAGAACAACTCTACCAGCTGAATGTGCAATAAATAATATGTTGATCAAAACTACTTTTTGCCATTGTGGGATCCAAACCTTTGCAAACAACTGTCCAAATAAATACATTAACAACATATTCTCCTTACACTCATAATATATATATAAAATATATATATGGTAGCAGTTAGATTTCCTAGAAAATGTATTTCTTGTTGCTTTTTAGTTTTATGTAAAATTTTTGTTTTAGTATATGGGGTTGCAATGATACATCTTTTGTGGCTCTAAGGCTGCACACTAGTTCAAATACAGTGGACTTTGGATATGTACAAGATATAACATTTACACATGACTGTAGATGTGGAGAACGTAAATACTGGTGTTCCACACAGTATACTCTGCAAACACATCTTTCTAAATAAAACGATTTTTAAAAGGCTCCCTTCAGGATACATTAATATCATGATTTACTTCCCTTCACAGTCCTCTTACTCGCCTGCTGGAAGTATGCGACTCAGCCAAAAGGGGGCTGAAGTCAGCATCATATCCTCAGCAGTTATCACAGGCTACTCCTTCACTCTACAACATGGGTTTATCTTTAAAAATTCCCAAATTAATAACCGTGTACTGGTTTCATTTAGTTAATCTTCTTCATTAGACACTAGTGGTCTGCACAACTAATAAGCTTGGCTTTTACTGTGCATCATGTTCAGGACAGTTGGGTGTCCACAATTCTGAATTGCTACTTCCAATCATGGCACATAATTAGAGGTATTTATGTGACACCACGATGAATTCACCTTTTGAGAATCAGTGACACCACAATCAAATATAGTTAGATCACATAGAGGACATTGCATTGGCACGCATTTGAGAGGTTCTTGTCTGTGATTAGACATTTTCAGCTTCCAGACTCCTATAGAGTTTATTACTGCATACACATACTGTATTTGGTCTAATGTATTTTTGGCATGTTTGCTGAAGAACATTCTGACTGCATGTGACAGTGTGGCATCACTGAACTTGAAAATTACATTAATCCAGTAATTTCATATGCCCATGGCTGTGTAGCAGTTATAAAAGAGTAATTTTGCAGTACGTGAGAGTCTTGATTCAGTTTTAATATGACACAGTCTTAACATGCTCTACCACTTGTTACAAACACACACAAAGAAGGAGAGGCGAGCTGTCACTATTCAGACACAGGAAAGGATTAAAGGCTGCCTTTGGAGTTCTGTAGCCCCTATTTCAACTGTATGTGTGCACATACAGGGTCACAGGGACACAGGGACATGTGTCTGTGCAAATACATGCACAAGTGCTGTCTGTTCAGACATCTATGTCAGAGACTGCATCCTGCTGCCCCACTCTTCTGTTGCCATGGTGAACTCTCTTTGGCCTGCAGCAAGTGCAAAGGTGTGTGTGTGTCTGTCCATGTGTGCAACTTTATGTTTTGTTTGTATCCAATGCACACGCATGCCAGGTGCAGTGGGCACCCTTCAGGTGCGAACATCTTACACACGCATATACAGTACACCTGTCCGTGCACAGCATTAAGTATCAGCCTGACTTTTAATGGGTCCACGTGTCCTCTGTGATCAGTCATTGAGACAGATGTGGGCAGACAGTGTGATGGCTCACAAAGAAGGTGGGAGGAATAGGTCCTTGCCCTGTTGTAGCCAGGCTGTTTGTGTTCCAGCTTCATCTCTCACTTTCCTGTCTTTTCACCTCCCCTCAAATATCTCTTTCAAAACACTTGGCTTGAAGTACAGAATCACTCACCTTTTACAAGCCACAGACAGTAACAGCATCAGTGCACATGTGGTTCAGCACAATCGATAAACAATTATATTGGACAACTTGCTCAACCATTTCTGAAAGACATCATCACACAAAAACGTGGCAGTGAGAGTGCTGTCAAGTTGAATACTATTATAGTGAATACTGATAACCGGTAATCCTATACCAAAAACTGTCAACTGTTTTTTAAAGGCAAATTGGGGAGCTTCTTTTTTTACAGACTCACAGATGATTGCAGGCAGGAGAAAATTAACAAAATGACAGAATACAACATTTTCAACCACATTGTGCACTTAAATCTTCGCTGTAGCCATATTTGTAAATACAAGTCAAGCTTGGGAGGATGTCATAGGGACAAACAAAGCAGCTTCAGATAGTCTGGCTGAGAGTGTCTGAGATTAAATTATAGGACAAAAAAAGGACATTCATACTGACAATGAGGAGGGCTGTGTGTTTCAACATCAAAGTTTTGCTGCATATGTATGAAATGTCACTCCGCTGTCATTTTCAGAAACACTTGACAGAAATAGATTGAAAGGGGAACCAATGATGAATGTCTGTGTTAGCAGTTATTAGTCATCAGACATTTCTTGGCTTATAATAAATAGTCATTTTGGCCGACAAGTTGTATCAAGTCATACTGAGAAAATGAACAAGAATCCAGAAAAAGTCCGCAGTAACTTGACATTAGGAGGCTGAATTAACAGCTGCTCACAGAGGCTCACTTGTAACCGATGCCTAATTTTAGGCATTTACAAGATTGAGTATCACCTCAGTGCTGTGCAAGGTTGAATGCTTTCCCTGCTCTTTTTGTGAAAATGAAATAGAAATTACAACATAATAATTTGAGTTAAATGATACTTGTGTCTACTTCCTTAATAACAATTGGCTCAAATCAGTTGATGCATATACTCAATCTTCCTCCGGGAATTTAATGAGCTCTTAGTCATCTGAGTCTCTTTTGCTGGTATCTGTCCTTTGGCTACTTTCTTTGCTCAATTTTCTCCTCTTCTTCTTTTGCCACTGAGGCTGCTCCCCCATCGTTCTTCTCTTGTCCTATGTTATTTTGTTGCTCTTCACTCCTTTCTCCACATCATCCCCTCCCATCTTCTCCTCAACGGGTCTCTGTTATCTACTTTACCTTCTTCTCTCTATCTGTTCTTATTACTGTGTCCCATTGGCTCACTCACATATTATGGATGTCTTTTTCCTTTTTTTCCTTTTAATTCTAACCTCTCCTCACTTTCTGGCTCCCTGTGTGTTCTGTGCACTGTGTGGGTTCCAAAATCAACACTGCAGTTTGATTCACAGAGCCACACAGTGTGTGTCACAGTGTTACTTTGCTTATATGCATGTGTGTGATGGTCTGCTTATGGACTGCTTACATAGTGTTTTTGTTGCAGATTTAATAGTGTGAATATGCTAATATACAGGTGCGTTTGCATATTTGTGTATGTCTGTGTTTATGCATGTTTCCAAGAGAAATTGTCCATGATACAAGTGCAGTTACTGTATAAACATCCCTGCTTTGAAGCATCAGCCCTGCTCCACCTAGCAACAGCCTGCACTCTGGCACAGTGCACACTCTCCCTTTTTTTTCTCATGCTCCCCCCTCTCTTCTCTATTTCCCTCTCTCTTTCAACCCTACTCATGCTGTGAATGGGAGTACTGAAGATTAATTTACATGCTCACATGCAGGTAGAGTGGCCACACACACACACACACACACACACACACACACACACAGACACACACACACACACAGAGTTGCTCTGTTACTGGTGTTTAAGTAGATCTGATGACGTTGGTTTTGGCTGTGTGAAAGCTTCAAAAGAATGATATTCAAAAAGAGACCTTTTGGTTACTATGGCAATGACAGCAATATGAATGTGACAGGTTCCTCATAAATGCAGTCAGATTGAGCACATCTCCATGTAATTATACCTGGGTTAAGAGCTCACTTCAAATCTATGCACAGACTCACACTTTTCCATTCTTTCCTATTGTCTTTTCCTCTGTACACTACTTTATGATACACACACAACGACAACGTCAGAAACATTCATATGTTCTAAGTATAAAAAAAAGGCAGATTTGACAATGGAGGCCTAGTGACCGTTAATTTGAACATGTTATATTAGCCTACACCTCTCTCTAAATCTCCCTATGTCTCAAATAACATGCCCACACATTTACGTATCTGAATATTAAATGATGTTATCTAACACACAGGCCCATCTAGCTTTTGCATAAACTGGGACACTCTAAATTTAAAAGGCTATAGTGTGCATCCAGGTGATGTTTTTATTTTTAGTTATTTATTTATTTGTAATTATAAGCAGTACAGCTTTGTAGAACAATCCAAACACAGTTCAATACTTTAAAATGTAAAAATTAGGTGGGATGGGAAGCTGTATTTATGTTAAATAGTGTTTTGACCTATCACTCGGTCCTGGAGTGGATATCAAGCTGTGCCATCATAAATTTGTTGGGCCACATCACTATCTCTTGCCTTAAACTACAAAGTGTAAATTATCTTCAAACTGGCCTAACACACTTTGAAGGTGCTTTTGCATCCAGCTCTGAGCCAAGCAAAGACTAAATACTTGCCAGCTGGTGAGCATTTGCTTAGGTTAGTGAACTGATAGTCTTACTGGATATTTGTAATACTTGGAATTTTCAGAAAATTATCACACTGTAGTGAACCTTATAAAACTGTTAAACTTGGAACCTATCTTAACTCTTCAAAGAGCAGATACTTGGCGGCAAGACTCATTACCATCTGTATTGCATTTGCTTACTTAGTTGCACAGGCGTTGCTATTATCATGGTCTCCACTACCTGGAACTGATCTTAACTTTCCATATATATCATTCTTGTATTGTCTGTATTTTGTTTACTATTGTATTGTTATTGAGAGCAGCCTTTGGCCTCAAACAAGTTTTTGGTGTGTTAGCATATATGGACAAATACTGATTCTATTTTATCATGTTCTATGTCCCTTTTTCAGAGTGAATTTATAAGAGGAATTGTGCCTCTCTGGCTGCCTTTTGGGAGGTCCAGTCACTTTAATAACTGGTGCAAAGAAGTGATTCATGTATGTTTTAACATTTTCTTACAGGGTTTACCTTGTATGACTTTAACATCATACCCAGTTCTGCTTTTGTGTCACAAAAAAATAGGGCACCTACCAGACAGTGAAACCACCTCATCCTTCTTCTAGGCATTTTGAGCACATGACCGAAATAAGAAATACTGTGCAGGGTTAAAACCACATGCCTTAGCTTGTTATATTAATTGGGATCAATCACAATCTTATTTTTATGGAAGAAGAAGACTTGCCCCTTAAAGCAGACATGTCCAAATTTAACCCACATGCTATTACAGTATCTGCGCTGACGTACATGCACTATTTTATAAGTCATAAAATGACCCATGATTTAAAACACAGCGCATAATTTGCTTAATTTAAATAACACCATGATTTGTTCATGAAGAATTAGTTTCAAGTTTCCATGTCTGAAGAACCTTTGTCTACCTTCAGGATCCATCCTGTAGAACAATACTATTTATTGTCAGGCGCTGATTGGAGAGCCCTTGAGGTGGGGTGTCATCCAGCTTGAAAAGCAACCCTGTAATTATCTTCAAAATGAAATGAACTTGAAGCAAAACAGCACTTTGTCTCCAAAAGCATGCATTTGGTTAGGGCCCTCAATGTGGAGTTATGACATGATACATTTAGAAAGATGCTGATGGATTTAACCAGAATTATGCAGAAAGACTTGTAATGCTACATAAATAGGATGTGATATTGTTTTTGTTTAATCTGGGCAATCACTTATTTGGATGTAAAAAAGTAAAGAACTTAAATCTTTGAGAGCAGTCAGCCAGCACCCCTGTAAGCCAAAACAGTGCAAGCTAATGTTTAACAGGGATAATGTGTTTTTTTAGACTCAGACTTGTTTATGTGGTTCAAAGCAAAAATACGTTTTTTATACACACACACACACACACACACACACACACACACACACACACACACACACACACACACACACACACACATTGTCGTGCCTGATGCTTAGACTAAAAAGGGTGTAGTTAGACTCTTTAGTTTAGTTTGTTTCCATGCTACCACACTTTCTAATTATTACAAACATATTTCCGCTGAGGCTTATGAGAATGTGTTCGAAAGAATTTAAAAAATTGTATGTTGAATTTATATTATGTGTTTTTTATATTATATATTATGTTTTTTGTTTTGTGATGAATGTTGTTATAGTTTGGTCTATGCCATAATTCCTTTGAGACAAGACAGACGTACAAATGGCAATAAAACTAAACTTAAATTTAGAAATGAGAGATCACCAAAATTTTTCCGATTCATTCAAAGTAGGTGAAATTTCTGGAAGAAAAACAAAACAAAAAAAAGAACATCACCCAAATGTTATATTTTTAGGATCCATGATAGTCATGGATTATCTTCATGCAGGACAATTGAGGTATTTCAGTTTAGACCCCAAGTGGTGGACCAACATTCCCATTAGCAGCCAAATATGTGTTAATATATAGTTACAGAATTCTAAGTAACTTGTATTATTGTAAACCCTACAAATTCCCAGTGATACTACCAAGGACACAGTTTTGGTCTTCTCAGTGATTGCTACTGCCTGGTGTAGTCCTCCTGCTCCTACGTACATTCATAAAATGGCTTCTATTCATAAAATCTTATCCAAACTAACAGAAACCATGGACATCATTTGGGGAAAAAAATTAAGGAGAAGAACTTTAGACTAATTTATTTGCCAGGGTAAATAAGTGTTAAACATATCTGTCTCTCACCTTGAAGAGTGATACTGACGGACCATCTGGGAAGACCATATGTCTTCACACTTCCATGAGTCTAATGAGAGGGGAATCTAAAGGTACTGCAGTCAAATTAGCATCACTGTGCACAAAGAAAGGGTTGTGTTTATATGTGTGTGTGTGTGTCTGTAGGTGCGTGCATACATACTGTTGACTTTAATGTGTACAAGCACACTTGACTACCTGTACAGAGCAACATCTGCTGAAATTTTTGGACTTTGTTGTTTTTATTTTTTTAGTAAAGAGCCCATATTTGGTTGCATATATGAGTAAGCTGAGCGTAAACGTTTCAATTTTTGTGGGTATTTCGACAATTTTTTTAGTCTTACTATTTTATGAGCATAAGCCTATTTATTCATATATAACTGTATTTTTAGTGGTGGTAGTGGTGGTTTAGTGTTTATTATTGTAACCACAGCAATTAATGTCATCCAGCCTTAAAGCGCATATGCTGACATAAACCCTCATGTCTGTTTTGTCCCTACACCTCCCAGCACATCTACCAATATATTTCAGATAATTTTTTTAACCCAATATGGAACTTAGAGCTACAAAACACAGTTTGCAGTCTCCCAGCAAAGTCTCTGTGGGCATCTGTTGCCAGGTCTTGTGAGGTCCAGGCGTTTCCTAGGATTCCTGGTGTTTGGTTGAATAGACTTTGTCCATTTGTAGTCTGTGTGGAAGTAAAAACCCAAACTGAAAACATGACAAGTGAGATTTCTGAAAAAAGTGTGAGAACAAAACCAACGGGGGAAAAACGAAAATGGATAACTGAACAGGTTACAGATCTGAAACAAAGATATTAAAGCTGTAGAGAGAGAGCGGAGGTGTGAAAAACTGACAAAGCAAGGCCGTATTGTGTCAGACACCACCCACTTTGACCTTGGTTGCACCTCTACCATTCATCCATTCACACTGACGTACACAGGACGCAAGGCAGTACACACACATGCGCACACACGCACACTTGAACAATGCATGACACAAATGAAAACCACTAAAGAGATACTGTTGTTGCGGTGCCAAACAAACTGAATGCTCCAACTTTCCTTCCTTCCTTCCTGATTTTGTTGGCCTGTGTGTATGTGTGTGCATAACTTTCTTTCTTTGTCTCCCATTCAACCGTCTCCTCGAAATTAGATTCCTATGCAACAAAACTGCAAATGCGATTCCACTTGTCAAGTCGTTAATCAATTATTATTGAACATATAAATGGAAAATTCCCAGACAAAATATTCTTCCAAATTTACAGAACAACATACGGTTTATCTGACTGTGGCATTATTAAACTTTAATAACTATGTTTAGGCAAGCAAAACACTTGGTTAAGGTTAGGGGAAAATTGTGGTCACTTCACACAACCAGTTTATGATTGTGGTTCATGTTGCTTTTTATACAAAAATAGAAACTAAACCAAACTGCTTTTCTTACATAAGTTTAATTTCAAATGAGACTCTGGAGTTGATCTTGGGTCTGTAGTGTGACAGGCTTTCTGAGTCGCTCTCTGTTAAACCTTAGATGCATAAGTGGGTCAAAAATAACCCTGGTGAGGTCATTTTCGTGCAATATCTTCACAATGAAAAGTTGTTATTAATTCATAGTCCAGCTATTTCTCAAAAAACAAGTTTTTGAGATCATGCCATTTAAATGTTTAACCCACCATTTATACATTTTACAAAATTGTAGTTTTTGTATTACTACCCCAAGCTTCCATAGGTGGGTTAAAAATGACCTATGGAATTTCACAGGAGCCTGTATCACAGGAATCACTGTATCAGTGTGTGGTTCTGTGGACCACACAGACTATCACACATACTCTTTCATACAGTAGACAGTAGTCATGAAGGACAAGCATACACATTTCTTAGGTAAAAAAAAATATGCTAACATACGTGAATGTATTGGATGCGTGTATGTGTCATTCATGATTTTTGTCTGAAAGAGTATGAGTTTCTTATCTATCACCAAATTTGCCTATTTTATAGTTCGCGAAAGTAGCTAGCTAGCATTACTGTATGCCTATGTGTGTGTCTGTGTGTGCGCACATGTGTGTGCATTTATTTATATAGCTACATATTGATCATTAGTGTGCTTGCCATTCAAAACATTCAAGTAACAAAGATTGTACAGTCAACAGACAGTGTAGGAGATGCAATGTACCTGTGTGCAATGTTCACAGCCAGAAACAGATAGTTTCTCATATACTGTCATACTATCATACTGCATATGAGTGTTGAGACAAGAAGTTAAGAAAAGAGTTACACACACATATACACACGTTCATATACTCACAGGTGAGAACCTTTACACCACCATCATCGTGTGAGTGTGTGTGAGATAAAAGATAAAAAGCGCTATATAAGGGGACATTTACCATTTACACGTGTTGATATTGTTCTATTGCTGTTGTGTAATTTTCTTGAAATTATGGACAAAAATATAATACCAATACAGTAATTATTTTCAACAAAAATGACAAAAGTGGCATAAAAACACATTAGTAATTTGACCCACTTATGGAAGTGTGTGGGGGCTAGTCACTCATGCATCTAAGGGTTGGTAAGTGTTGTGCTTTGCTCAAAAAATATGTTCCATGGAACATTGCGTTCTCAGTTTATTCCATAGGAACATCATTTTTACCAGAGACAAGGTTGCTCTGGTGTGTATGAGATTGTGTGTGTGAATTGCATTCATAGAAAGTGTCTAAATGTCTGCCTATGCTTGTGTGTAGGTGTAATGATGTCAGACCAATGTCTGTGTGGAAGTTGTGACACAGAACTGGTCCATTCGAATCACTCCTACACACCATCACACCACCAAGGTAACACACACACACACACACACACACACACACACACACACACACACACACACAGAAACTATTGTTCCGACTTGCCCATGTGATGATGGAAATCACTGTTTTTTTTTTTTTTTCACCACCTCTCAGAAACAGCTACAGCCGAGTGTGAATTCATGCTGAGATCCGCTTAAAGCGGATCTCAGAAATCAGGCATTTTTTTCTCATATACTCACTTCATAGAATATGAGGTAGATTTGCTTTGAAACACTGGTTTGCTCATAAATTGGTAATATTTCAAATTAGACGCCATTAATCCCATGTTTTTGCTTTTATTGTAAGAATATCTTTATGTAGATGGAAACATTTCAGAATTGACAGTCATCATTGTCACGTGTGGTTTCATAGGGCTCTAATGTTTGATGATTACATCAGTCCCCATAAGTGCCAGTAAATCACATCATTCAGGATATGTTGCACATTCATAAGGGCAGGAAATACATGATATTTGTCTATTAATACCGTAACATCTGATCCCACTGCAAATCCAGGCTCTGGTCCCCATCTGCCAGTGTTTTCTGAGGCACTGCACAGGCCTGCTTCACATACCGAGTACACGGAGAGCTTATTTTTCCATCTGTATGTTTCTGGGTTTTTCATTTTGCTTTTTTGGTATTCTAAATAACATTTTGTTTTGCCTTAGGAGTGGCAATGTCAGTTTTAAGAAAGATTTTTTTGACAGTTACTATGAATGGCCATGACATTTGGTGCACACAATCGGAGAATCAAGGCTCCAGTCCCAATTCAGTGAAATGTTGTGTTCAAAGTTTTGGAGGGGCACATTCTGACTGGAGAAAATAGGCTACTGTTGCTAAGCACCATTTATAATGTATTTTTCTTAGTGTTTATAGTGTGTATCTGCAAGAGCCATACAACACTTGTATTGTGGGCTTGAAAAATACAATCGATTTGCATATTTTGTCTTTAATTTAGCAGAGACAGCCCAGACTGCCTGACTAATATACAGATTGTAAACTATTCATCTTACAAGAGAATATAATAAATATGGTGATTCCTTGAGGTTCTTCTTATTTAATGTATTCAATAGTTTATCTTTAAAATACCTGTTGACATTCCCATCAGCCTATGAGTTGGTGCTAATTAGTGCTAATCTGCAAATGTTAGCATGCTAAGGTCGGCATAATACATTCTAAATAGGCATGTCCATTTCGATACTTGCATTCACCTACTGTATCCTCAATGTTTAGTGTAAAATATCTGACACCATCTGACACAATGTGTTCTACTGGAGGTAAAAGTTATTAAGTTTCAAATGTTGCAAACCAGTTTCCTCATAAAATTATTACTCATGCACATCCCCATGTAGCATCTTGCATATGTAGTCTTGTAGATGAGCTACAAGATGAGCTACAATGGGGAGATTTGTAGATCCTTGGCTCTACAAAATCAACAATCTACAAAATCTTGGCTCTACAAAATCAACAGTTTCATCACAGTATTTAAAGTAGCTGGTAACACATCTGACAGAATTTCCACAAGTGTCGGTGCCTAGTGTGTTGCAAATCGATGGCATCCTCCTGACACCCACAAATTATAAACAATATCCTGGAAATACGATACTTTTGTTTTGGTAAGTGGATTTCCCAGTGGCTGCTGTGTTTGGACTTTACATTGAGAAAATAACCTAATCATGCCATCAGCATGCTCTGGGGCATTCAGGACCTTACAGAGTGTAGGCCATTTATGCTTCAGAAGCACTTAGGACATAATCCACTCAAATACAGCAAAATAAAATTAAATATGGACTGGAACTTGTTCTGCTTTGTTTTGTCCAGATCAGCCCTGATATCAATACTTAGTACTGGACTGGGACATCATTAGCATATTAGCACTGACACTGTGAATATGTTACAGTAAGATGCTAACATTAGCATTTAGCTTCAAGAACCAGCATCATAGAACCAGTAGCATCAGTGTGGTCTGAGTGATGCAAATATTGAACTTCAGGTCATTTTTTTTTATCCTAATAGTTAGATTCCCCTGTTTGGAAGCATTTGCCAGCTGAGTGATCATAATCTCATGAGAGTAGTGTACTATATTTGAAAATGTCAAAATCAGTCCAACTGTTCTTGTTTTTGCTTGGTTTTCTATCACACCTTCTGTTTTATTCATTTATTTTTAGTCTCAGTCCCGTTTACAAGTCGTTGTAGTTGAGTACTTGACATTTTATAGCACATGAATGTTGAATAGTGACCCATCCTTTTCTTCCCATCCAGCCACCAAACACACAAACCACGGCCACACCCTTTATTTTCTCCCAGTGCATTTACACATTGCTGCTGTGCTGTGCTGCTTTACAGTGATGCACATGCTCAAACACACCAAACAGTGTTTAATACAAACAGCAGGGAAATCACAGTGAATAGTGACCTTCCCATTCTCTTGTTCTCTGCCACACACACACTCTGTCCTCTCTGTCCAGAACGATGGCCCCCTGCCCCCATTGTTTCCTTCCCCTGTTAGTCTGACGGCACAAACACTTCACACAGCTGTACAATAAGCACTCTGTAATCGAGGGAAGCCTATGTCTGCATTGTACTGCAGAGCTTTTGTCTCTGACCATCATCACTCGTCTTTCTCTCCCTCCATTTCTGTGTGTGGCTCTGTGCTTCCTGCCATACTGTTGGCTCCAGTATGTCGCTCCCCTGGGTGCTTTATCCTGAGAATTATGATGTTCAGACACACTTTTCTTGCTAAAATTGTACAAAATAGGCTGAGGAAGAAAAGGGATGATGAAGGAATTATGTTCAGATGCTTGTTAAAAACAGTTTTGGTTCAGACTGAGCACTCTTTGCATCAAACCCCCCTTTCCTTTGTCATCCACCTTTTTGGTATCCATGTTCCCATCAAACTGGCTAATAATGAATTCTTTTTTTCCCTTCGTCTTTGTTCTCTTTATTCTCTGTGTTTACCACCACTGTGAGTCAATGTTCACATAAAATCACATGCTGCACAAAAGAAAATACTTGACTCAAATTTAATTTGCGAAATGTGTTTTTACATGTAGGTGGATCCTCAGTATCATCATATCTATTACTGTGATGTCTTTTTTAGTCCTTGAAAAAGTATGTTGAATTTTCATATTTACCAAATTGAAATAGTCTCTTAGTTTTCATGTGCCAGAGCTTTGGGGTCTTTTGCAAAACATATAGGGTGATTAAATCTACTCACCACATGCAAAAAGGATCACCACAGACTTTTTAGTTCATGTAAGGCATAGGAATCACCACTAAACACCACTGTTCTGTATGTATATATGGCTGGCAGTTCTGGCTAATAAGGGATCTTGTTTGTACTGCATGCCAGTTTCCATAAGGCATCGTGTTATCATTGTGCACTTTTCTGTGTGTTCACACATGTGAGACACAGAAAGCAAGAGGGAGAAGAGAAGTCAGTCTTGTGGAACTCCGGATGCTCTTGTGTGTGTTATTTCAGTTTGTTTAGATTGTGCTGAGTGCATCTGTGATCTTAGTGCTATTCCAAACTACCTGGCACAGAGGGCTGTGTGTGTGTGTGTGTGTGTTTCTGTGTGTGTGTGTGTGCATCTGTGAATATTCTACTTTGTAAACCCAGTTTTTCTTTTTTGTCCTTCCAGTTGATTTTCTGCATCCATAGCAAGCATCATGTGCTTCTTTGCAGATTGCAGACAGCAGCAGTCAGGGGTCAGACTTTATTATACAATGATCTACTTAATTGACTGAAATATTCCTATTAAGTTATGTGTGACTGGACACATGTGCCTGTCCGTGCGCTTTACATGGTTCAGTAAATACCTCCCATTGCTCTGCTCTGTTTTCCCCATGACAACAGCGAGTCATTTGTCCTTATCGGGAGACACACACCAGGCAAGACATTGTAACATACTGAACAACAAAATTGTACTCTGTGTGTATGTGTTTGTGTGTATGAAGATAGGGCATCTGATTGTACTCCTTCAGCTTGTCCGTTCAGGGGTCGCAACAGCGGAACATGTTCCGCACATTGATTTGACATGAGTTTTTATGGGGTATGCCCTTACTGCCGAAACCCTCCCATTTTACGCAGGCACAGGACTGGCACCAAGGTTTCAGTGCCCGGGAGGGGCCACACCTGGTGGGGCGGGATTCAAACTCGCGGCCTTCTGCATTCCAACCCAATGGTCTACCACTGAGCCACCAAGCCCCCGTTCTCTGGTCTTATTCTATTTAAAAATTCCGCACAGATCAGTGTAACTTTACAAGCTCAACAATGCTGCGAGTAATAGATTTATAACTACTACTAGAATGACAACTACTGTAATAATACATACTATAAGGGTCTTTAGTTTTAAATGCACAGACTGTATCTGAAGACTTCAAATGGCACTCACTCTGTTGCTGTGCAAAAGTCTAGAATTTCCTGTCTATATTCAAAGTTGGTACAACAATATCTTGCCAATGACTGCCCACAGGGTTTTCCTTTCTGGAAAGTTACAAGTGAGAAAGTTGTAACAAGGGAGGTCGATGCTGTTAAATGACAAGAAATTAGTTTTAAGCACTACGGCCCCTTAGGCTGCATCTGTATTTTACATATTCCTCCGACAATATAATCCTAGTCAGCATTCACAACTTTATATTTTATGATGTCCCCACTTCTCTTTATTACAAAGAGATTGATTTAGCCTAAAACACAGTTTTGCTTCTATGCTTGGAAATTGTAGAAATAACAAAGTAAAAATTGAACACGTTCCACACATATTTACTGTAACGATTGGGTAACCAGTGGGGGCAAATTACCCAAGTGTCCTTTGCTACTGTATATACACACTATTTACATATAAAAGGAATTTATAAGTATTAGTGAATAAATTGCCACAAAAGCTTTATATGCTGCAAATGATGACGCAGAGCAACTTTCTCACCAATGATTAACAGAACATGTTTGATGCTTGATGCTGGACTAGGAGCAAATAATCTAAGTAAATTGAAATTTAGAAGCAAGTCTGAAACGATGGCAGACCTCATCTGTAGCAGCTGGCATGCATGTGGACTACAGAAAAAGCCAGAAAGACAAGCACGTGCTCACAGGGAGAACACACACTGGGGTCACACAGAGGGCATAGAGAGAGAGAGCATGTGTGTGGTTACACTGATGAATGACCAATATGTATTTGGAAGTGAGACACAGAAGGCAAAAGCATGACCTCTATTTGGACGTGTTGGAGGTGGTAGGCAGCTGCTATACCTGGCTAACAAGCCAGCTAGGGTGACATACATTAAAGTGGGGGAAATGTGTGTGGGAGTATGAAGGTAAACTCCTTCCCTGTTTTTGACCACTGGTGAGTGTTTAATATCATGTGATTGTGTGTGAGCCAACAGGAAGTGACTCATTCGTACTACGGCTTTTGCAAGCCACTCTCTAGGATGCACACACAAATAAACACACACTGCATGACCACACATTCACATTCAGTGATGTATCCACAGACTACACCACAGCATGTATACACAAACCACTCACACAGCCTTGCAATACTAGGTCAGGCTGTCTGTGTGTCATTAAAAATGGATAAATGTTTGACTTTCTGAGCTTGTTTGTGCATGTGTGTGTGTTTGCTGTGAAGTGGTTTTTATTGTCCTGCCACTGAGGAAATAAGAAAGTCCCTCATTCCCTGATCCATTTTGAGTGAGTCATTGGCAGGTATGTAAAGGAGATTGGACTAATGTGTGGGTGTGAGTGCAAGAGGATTCTTGATGTGTGTGTATGTGGTGGCCATGGGTTTGGTGTGTGGGTACAGGTGGTGGTGGTGGGTGTGGGTGTGTGCGTGTGTGGATTAGACTAATCTGTTCATCCGGTGAATTAAAGGTAGGGGTGGAAGTGAACTTCAGACAGAGATGGAGGATGAGCAGTGACTGATTCCAAACTGAGGCCTTGAAGGGAAAAAGTGAAATATGGACAGTATATATATATATACAGGTTGCAATACTTGGTACAATTATTATAGTGGATGAAAAGCTCCATACATACTGTATCTCTGCATATAGACGGTTATGTCAAAGACACCCACTTCAATGCGTCACAATGTGCTGCTTTGTGGTAGTGAAGAAGCCAAAAGAGGCTTTTGCAGTGTCCACTGAACACTATAACTTCAAAACTAATATAATTTTACTGTTCGTATTTTGATGATAAAAACCTGTCTGAGTCACAATGAACATTACAAAGCAGTTTGAAATGAGCTGTATATAGTAGCTGTGTGCTACCTGCTGTTAAGTTAAATTATTCTTAGTTTTGTTGTTGTTGCCCCGACATGTTTTGCCCCTGGTGGAAAGTGGCCATTTCGTTGTGTGTCTGGCACTGAACAGTGTTTGTATTTTTTACATATTTAAGTGGTGTAGTATTGTTTCCTATTATTTAAATGATTATATTGTGTGAACTGAAAATGCATTAAAAAGTACTAATTTTATAATCAACACAGTTTTAATTGGACCTCCATGGTGTTTAATGTGCCTTTGTTTATATTTTCTTCATTTTGGCCAAAGGACTGAAATGCATTCAGCATTGTCAGAACAGTACATTTGTGTATGATTGTTTATGTTTGCTCTCCCTCATGCTAAGGCACAATGTTTGTAATAGTTTTATAATTGTAATAGCAAAAACAAATGAATGAAAACCACATCTAAAGCAACCTCCCACCCATCATGCCCCTTTCTGTCCACCTTCTTACTTCCTTTAAGAGCAGAACCATATTTAAGACACCATAGCAGGATTAAAAATAATGTAAAGAGATTTAAAAAATTTGTGGTAGCAAGAAGTAAGACACAGTCAGTAAAAACGGAGCCTATAAAATCCCAGTCTGGGCCAAACAATGTCTTCAGGCAGGGTCATGCATGTCTCAGCAACAGTAAATTTAAACCAAACAGAAATGTATTTCAGTAGAAATCAGTGTCCAAATCAGGACAAGAAACTGCAGCACAGACTGCACTGAGAGGATGTGGGTGTGAGGCATCAAGAGGCTGCAACATAGAAAAACACAGATTCACTAGACCTGTGAAATCTTGTGACTATGCTGAGAACAAAAATAACTGTTCAGCATCAAGATCTGAGAGAAAAAGTCAAACAAGCAGCTGATTAGACACTTTTCTAAAACAATAAGCAAATGCATAATATTATATAATCTTAAAAGGTATAAGAGATTCAAACAGGAAACAGCTGACAACACATCATTGATTGGAAGTGTGCTACATTTTAGCATGTTCCTTGTTGTTGTTGCTCATTTCTAAGTCGCACAGTAATTCATAATTATCTGCAGTTTGGTTAAAGGTCAAGAATGTCTCAGTGTGACTATAAAATAAATCCAAAATGTAGTTATCTCACCCTTTAGCCAAATTGTCTAAATTGCTGTTAAAGTTCTATAAAGATATTTCTAAATGCCCCAATGTTAAATTTGGGCCATCCACCAAGATTATTTTTGAAGTAATATTTTGCCAGACCACATCTTCAGGAATTTTTTTAATGCCCAGGTATTTGATGCTCTATGAAAGAGTGAATTGACAATTACTAGACATACACTCTATCAAAAGAAAAAATAAATGGAGGTGAACAGTAGTAGAGAGACTACTGTAGATATAGAACATTTAGAAATCCATTGCGACGCAGTATTTTTTGCCTTCATTCTGTATATTTTACTTCTGTGCTGTAGTCTACCTAGGTTACCTTTCATAAGCCACCTTAGGAATATTCAGGTGGTGAGTTTGTCCTGTGACCTCGAGCATGTGAAATTTCAGACAGTGACAACAGATTTAGGTGGGATGCAGGCGGGCAGACAGCCAGCAAGGCAGGAAGGCAGACAGGCTTTGTCCAAAGCACTGACATTTTGGGGAAGAGAATGTGAAATATTGGCTGACATTTGTGCTAGGGGAGTGCATGTGTGTGCGTGTGTCCTTGTGGGTGCGTGCATGTAAAGACAGAGACGCAAGCCCGCAGCAATAAGGAATAAAGAGCAAAGAGGGAGAAGATACAGCAGACTGGATTTAGGGCGTTTCTACATCTAGGCTTTGTCAAAGATGGAGATATGGGCCTACTTTACCTGCTTGTACGGGACAATTTAATAGCTTACTTGTTTCTTGAGCTGTTTATCCCTAACATATCATTTTATGTAAGTGATTTGTTCTAATTTAAAAAGCAATAAATAAATAGTGGAGTAGTGGAGGGGGTCTCAATTATAATTTTGTGCAATAGAATCATTCATTTGCAATCAATCTTTTTATATCCATTAAGGAATTTAAATTTATCCTAAACCCAAATTGTTGTGTCCAAAGACCCATTTTGTGTTAAAGGGCTGGGGTGGTGAAAGTGAAATTTGAATGAACAGATTAAAATGCATGTACTTGCACAGTTCAAGTCTGACAGCATTTTCATGTGCATCCATGAATTATAAAGTGACCGCAGCTGTTTAGCTTAACTGAAGAGTGAAAATGGAGCTGGTGACTGGTGTCACACCATTTGTTGCCTTAAATGTTCAAAACTGTTGGATAACAACTGAGCAAAAACGGTGGTTTAGTATAGGCACGATAACATCGAGAAGAAGGAACAAAACGATATAGGCTCCTCATTTAAATATTATTTATTTATCTGTATTAGCTCGTAAAATCTTTTATATTATTTGTAGCCAATTTCTTTAGACTGGCTTCATCTTAATACACCGTTGATTTCTAACTAGATAAAAAAAAATAAGCAAATCAATCTCTGTGGGCACTTGTGGTTACATTGACAGCCATTCAGTCATTAGCATTATCAGTGCACCATCCCTTTACTGATGACGCCAGCTGATGTCAGTAATGATTTTCATGTCTGGACATTGTATCAGTGCAAGACAGAGGACATTGAGATTGCTTTGGATGAATCATCCACAAACAAATATAAGAAAGTTCCAAGGGGGAGAGGAACAAGAGCATTACAGCATATAGGACATCACTACATTGTATTGTGCTGCACAGGCGCTGCAAGGGATTCCATGGATGCAGGTTAATTTTTTTAATCCAACACTGAAATTTGAATTCTCTCGAGGATGTTCAGTTGTAACCTGACAAATTAAATTATTATATTGAAAGACCACTGAAGTAGATTGTTTAAGTAACAGAACTGCTGTTTTACAGCAGTAATTAAACAACTATTACAGTAATATGAGAAAAACCAGTGCAATACCAGCTTGACAATAAATGTACTGTTAAAATCCGGAAGGCTGTGCTGGAACCAAAACAGGGACAGTTGAACAGGGCAGTCAAGGGCAATCCACTGTAACCCTTCGACCATGACTGCAACAGACTGACAGAGAAAACAAAGAAATGGCACAGTGCAGTGGGGTATTGCATTGCAGTAAAACACAGTGAATTTGTCAGTAGTATCGACATTGTTCTGGGATTTTTTTTCTTCATACCTTTTGTCAGGTTAGCCTTTCTTTAAGAGTGAGTGTGTGTCAGGAAAAACAACAAGAAAGTGTGTGTGTAAAAGAGAGAGACTGAGAACAATAGTGGAGGAAGAGGGAAATAGAGGGTAGGAAGATACGGGGAGGATAAGTGAGAGGGAAGTCGTGTTGGGAGAAGTGAGAAGGCGAGGAAAAGAGGTGATGCCAAGGTACCCTGCTGTTTTCTGTCTGACTACGGGGCACAGCAACATTTCCTTTTTGTATGATTCTTTTTATCACACACAAACACAGACACACATGTGCTGGATTTGAACACTGCTTCCCTGGAAGCAACAGCAGCCTGAATTATTGACTGTAAACGAACACAATGGAGAAATAGTTTTTTGTTCTGTAACTACAGTCAGTGTTGCAGTCAGAAAATAGGGAGTGCATATTCAGGCTATTTTTAAGAATTGTGTTTACCCAACATCTTCTAGCCTTTACCCGATCTTCAATTTAAGTTTTTAGTCAGAAAATTCTATACAGATGCTAAAATGAACCTCACACTCAAAGACGTTTATTCTAATATATTATTATATGAATTATAATTCTGGAAGACACCAAAGTAAATAATTATCAACTAAGTTTCTCTTTAGTGCACATTATGTGCATAATTAATATTGTCTTTTTATAAGATAATTTGACATCACATTAACCATGCAATAACTAATTTCTGGCCACTGAAAGATCGAGCAGTTAGTAAACACTCCCCTGTGAAAACAGAGATCAAGCAGACATAGCAACATTGATATGTGGATATTTAGGTGTTGTGTTTCTTTTTAGCTCTGTTTTGGTCTCCAAACCCAGAGGGAACTATCTTGTTCAACACTACAGTATATTCACTCTTTATGTAAAACCATAAATCATGACAGCTTTAAACAAGAAAACTATAGTAATGTGTGTGTGTGTGTGTGTGTATGTTTGTGTGTGTGTGTAAATGTGTTGTGATTTTGGTTATTTTCAATTAGAAAAACCTTTTTATTTTTTCAAAGATGTGAAAATACTGAGTTTTCCTCCTTTCTTGGATCAATCTCTTTTTCACTCTTGCCGGTGCAACAATGCAGCTAGTCCCTCTATCAGCTGCCATCTCGCCAGGAGGAATCTGTTCGCCACAGCTTGTAGCCGAGTGGACTAATCATGGAGTCACACTCCCTCTATTACAGAAGCATTTTTCCCGCTGTGGGCCCGAATGCATTTTCACCATATGGATGTGTTTGATTTCTCACTTTCAATTTTAATTACTGTAACTAGTATATTAAGACATTTTTAAAAAATTACAGACCTTACTAATAGAATAATATTGATTGATGTTTGAATCTTTATTGCAACCCTGTCTCCCCCAAAAAATTATATCCCTATACAACTAAACTACAAACGCGATTACATTTTTGTAGGGACGTAATTATTACATTTGGCGGTTGTACAATGCACAGGACTGTCAAGGCAATGAACCGGAATCGTTTCCCAGGTCCGGCCTGTCCTGTTTGGTTTAGGCAAGAAAACAAAGCAATAAATCCCATTTTGTGTAAAACGCCTGTTAGATTTTCCAACCAGCTCCTGTACCTGCCTAATCACAACCATAAAATTATTTAACAACGATGTATTCAAACAAACTGGACATTGTGCTGCAGGATCTCGTATTATGGCAGAAGACGGGTGGGATATTTTGCTGTTAGATATTTTAGCAGTAACATTTCATTCATATGTTCACTAGCTACGTATTTGCAACTCTACATTTATGTTACATGACTTCATTTTGTTATTACATTCAAAGGAAATATAATGTGGTTGAAATTTAGTTTTCCAGGAAAACATAATCGCATTTGCAGTTGTTTAGGAAAGTAACTTGTAGAAGACAGGGTATCTTATTGTGATATTGCATGTATAATCTGCCCATGCAGCGATGGCAGTTACAACAATTGTCAAGAGGAGCCTGAAGAATAGGATAAAACTGCAAATTTGAGATGCTGTAAATTCTTTTCCAACCTGTCAGACTTTGCCTTTGGATGAATGGCACGAAAGGTTAAACTGTATTTTTAGTGGGACTTGTTTGATACGTTACTGTACATTTTGATTCTGTTTCTGTCTTTAATAGGTTTTTCGACTCCTATTCTTTGACCGTCTGCCTGCCTGCTGGGCTGTGATGAGCTGTCACTCAGCCTGTTTGTCTCCTTTTCTTCCTGGTTTTCTCTCTGCTGCAGTAAAATGTTCTTATTATCAGCTCCTTTTTTATATAGTTCTACCTGCACATTTACATCCCTCCTTCTTCACCGTTTCTCTTTCTGTCTCCCCTTTTGCTATATCTGTCCAAACAGTGCAGCCTCGTCCTTAGTCTTGATTTTTCACTTTTGTCATTGTAAATTTTGTTTCTTTTCCATCACCCCTCTCTCTCTTCCCATTCGGCCTCACTTCTGTATATATTTGTGTGTGTGTGTGTGTGTGTGTGTGTGTGTGTGTGTGTGTCAGTGTGTAGGGAGAGGGAGCAGAGAGGAAGCAATAATGTGTTCAGCCTTTCAGCCAGTCTGAAGCCAATCAATGAGAGCTTATCAGAATGTGCTCTGCGGCTGTCTGCAGCCGAATACACAAACTGATAGGACTGTGTTGGGTCTGTCTGGGCTGGACTCAACAGGGGGTAGAGGAGGGAAGGCTTAAAAAGTGTGTGTGTATGTGTGTGTTTTGATGAGAGCATTCATGTGAATGTGGGTATTGCTTCATGTCATGTCAAGTAATAGAGAAAAGAGTTTGTGTAAAATGTATGTGGTGATTTATACTATGTGTGTGCTTTTGAAGGAGACTGAAACAGGTCATGTCAAGTAATAGAGAAAAGAGTTTGTGTAAAATGTATGTGGTGATTTATACTATGTGTGTGCTTTTGAAGGAGACTGAAACAGGTGAATGTTATTCCTGCAACGGTTGTAATGCACACAGTTTACAGATAACTATGAGAGAAAGCACGCATCTTATGTGTAGCTGATGAGATGACAGCTGTCACCACCAGATTTTACCAGTTGTAGCTAGCTAATTAAGTTAGTTTGAGCTCCATAAAAACTTTTACATCATGTTATTATATTTCCATCTGACTCACAACAAAAAACTCTTACAGCTTCTCACAAAGGAACTCGGTGGTTACATGAATGACACTGTGAAATACAGGCACAAAAATGGCCTACAGTTATTATTGTATGATTGGTCGAGCAAGAGAATGAATAATTGTGTGTGTAATTGCTCCACTTGGGCTTTCAGCCAAGTAGCTAATTGTAAATCCAAACCATACTGAGTGCATTAGGTTAAGATCTACACGCGCACACACACACACACACACACACACACACACACACACAAACATGCACACACGTACGCACATACAAACACACATATAAACACACATATAAACACAATCCATTCCAGTTTCTGCATGTGTACCACACTTCCATCCTTCCCAAAACTAGACCGTCTGCTTCTCCTTCGACTTTCCCATCACTATGGTAATCACCAAGGCAACAAGTTACCTCAGCGGCTTTTTTTGTTGGTTTGTTTGTTTCGCCCAATTGCCACAGCTTCCTGTTGTTAGCTCTCAAACCAGACTGAGGCAGGTTGCTTGAGGCAGTAAGGGAGACAGTTTCTTGTCTGCATTGTTGATTTATCACCCTAATACATTTTATTAAAAGTCAAAGTAATCACTTCAGAAAATACACCTCCTTGATGAAAATGTGATTTTCAGCAGACTGGTGGCTCCGTCAGCACACTGAAACCAGAGGAGACTAATTGGGGTTTCAATTAGGGCTCTGCCATGCCAGATAGCTCCTCCTCTCTCTAATTAAAACCTAAAACCAGGTAATTATTGGATGAGATGGATTTGTGGAGGGGAATTAGTTTGTGTATTTGTGTGATGGATGCACTGAGGTAGTGGCTGATAATGAGTGGCAGATTAATTCATAAAGAATTTTTTTGTTGTGGAATTGTTGTGAACATTGTGAAAAAAAGCTGTGAAAAAACATAAAAAGTGATAGCAAGAAGGAGAGGAGTCTTAAAGGCAAAAACAAGAGTACATGAGGGGAAGACGAAAAGGGAAGGGCATGATGGAGGGAGGGATCCAATTTGTTAGGAACTCACAGAAAGGGCGCTGGGGGTAAAGGACACAGAGGAGACAGATCACTAGACAAATGATCAGTGGGCAGGATTCCCTCTGTGTGTGTGTGTGTGTGTGTGTGTGTGTGTGTGTGTGTGTGTAGGGGTTGCCATGGCAATAAGTGCCTCTCGTTAGAGAGGGTCCATCAAGTAGTCACCAGCAGGTGTGTAATCTGTGATGAGTGCATTAAAGACACCTCTGATTGATTCAAATCAATAATACAAATAAGAAAAAAGGCATTGATACACACATGCAGTTATGTGTGTTAATTGTTTTTTTATTTTAAACATCTTTTAGTATTGAACTTTGCGCACAATACTGCACAGCAGCTTTGAAACAATTTGATTGAGTGGGGAGTACTGACAGCTTTGTGTGAGTTTTCGTTTCCACTTTGAGTTATAGCATACACATATTTGCTGTCAACACAGAATCTGACAGCAGCCTGACATACTTGATTTAGAATTTTTTTGTTTTTGTCTGGATTGTTGCCAGGCTCAAAGTTAAAGTGTATTTTATTGTGTTTTTGTATTAGGTTCACACTGTCCAAATTTATTTGAAACTAAGCTTGTAAAAAAGCATAACCCATTACAAGTGCCCTCTTCATTTGGCAGCTGCACATCCTATTATTTTGGCAGTCAATGAGTTGGTGGACTAATTATTTGCACTGACCTGTTCTCATCACACAGAAGTCAAAACAAATGAGAAACCCTTCTATCTTATTTTGCTGCATATTATAGGTTCCATTAACAAGAGTTTTTTCTCATCCAAAAACAACATTTTAAAAACAGGTTTAAGCTGATCTTTATTTAACTGTGTTGGACGAATATTCAATAATTCTCCAAACAGAACACTAGCAGGAGCGGACAACTAGAACAAAGCATAACCCCATTATCCACCTGTGCCTGTTAACAGCTACTGTGTACAATGCAGGCAGTTAAAGATGCTACAAATCTTACTAGCCCTTATAGGCTCACAAATGATTACATACTGTTTTGGCAGCAGTCCTTGAATTTCTCAGGTGCATTCCGTTTTATTCACTTAGGCACTATGCACTATGCAGTGTTATTAAGTCATTTTGAGGCTAACAGTCGAGATCTCTAGAGCGCATACTGTACAGTACACAACAAACCTGATTTGCAGTGTACACATAATTGCTTCATTTATCCCACAGAGAATTTCTGAGCACAATGTTGTTTTATAAACTAAAGTATGAATCTAAGTAATATTTCTTCAACCCTGCAGTACAAAAAAACCCCAGAAATAATAATAATGACAATAATGCTGTATTGATTTCATAGTGATAGAATAGCAGAAAGTTGCGCCTGTCTTCACATGAAGATGAAGTATCTCCATATGTGAGCCATAAGCCAATTCTTTTAATTCTCAACACAATATGATTGTACAGACTGACTCTATATGAGTGAGCTGTGATGCCTTAAACAATAAATACAGCAGTTTTTCACAGTGTGAAGTGTAATATTAAGGCTCAAAGGCTAAGATGACTGTGGTGAGTAAAGTCATTACCTCTCAGAGATGAGTATGTGTAGTCTGACAGTGTTTGTAATTGTAATTCCTTGGACTCTCTGTACTTGTCTTGATACGCGCGCATTGCGCCCCATAATCTCAGTGTGCTTCCATGCATAAATATCGACTTTATTCTATGCCCGTGAGTTTCCTCCTTCACCAGCAGTGTAGTTGGAGGCACAGTGGATGCTGCAGAAAGGAACCTAACGTCAGCATGTCATAAAACATCTGGGCAAGAGAAAACACGAGTGCTGATCACCGCACAATGTGAGAAACAGTCAGCAATTCCAAATCTGACTTAAAAATATTTAACAGTGTTCAATTTTTATTGTATGAACACAAGTAATACTGCCAGTCTTCACTAGTAACAGTAGTAACAGAAGCTGAACCCGCTCTATATCATGGTATATACAGTAGCTTTTGCCATCAAATATGATATATCATCAGTTTCCCCCAGAGAACTAGACAAGTATTGTCTACTGAAACTCTTATTCTTCCAGCACATTCTGGCTGATTACAGTAATCAGTTTTATGGTGTGAGATAAAGCAGTTACTGGCTCACAAGCAATTAGATTATCAAACAGTAGCAGGTGGCATACTGTCGACTCATCAGGTGGAGCCATGCTGCCCAAAGGCCACGCTGGGAGAAAGCTCATAACATCAGTGAGGGCTCAGCATCTTTTCCAAGTGTGTCAATAAACTATACTTTTGGAACAACATGTTGGGATGTAAATAAAATGCAGCAGTATGTGGCAGTTGAGACTGACCACTGTGACCAAAGTTTGGTTTGTGGATTCAAGGTTTCTGAAGCGTGCACAAAGCTCATCTGTCACTTACTTCTAAGAGGTTTTCCAGAGTCTTTTGTATTGAGAGATTTCAGGTACAACCTAAAGAGCCTTTGACATAAAGCCAGGGGATTTGGGGGAGTTTCTCCTCTGATCTCTTAATCTGAAATAGGAGAGCCTAATTGGAGCTAAACCCAGACAAAGCCTTTGTAGTGCCTGCCCTCTGAACTAAACAAAGATGATGTGCAGCAGGAGTAAACATTTTAGTATAGTTTGTTTTAGCCTAGTTTGTGAAAAATTGTCCATAAGCCACTTTTTCGTTCAAATTATGATTCAAGACTATTTCCCATGGCTTGTATTGTCTAGTTTGTACTATCTGCAATCTTGTAGAAGTCTTTTTAGTATTCAGTTTAAAATTGTGAAACCCCATATTGATCAAATCTCAGCTTAGTAGAAATCCAAATATGTGAAAGTGCCTGTATTGTGAGCCAAGCCATTATAGCCTGCTGAAGGCATGCTTATTACACTTTTTTGGTGGCCTTCCATCATTTGCAGCCTGAATTTTAATGTGATATTGTGTATTGCTCGAGGACCAAAATACATTTAGAAATCCTAAAGTGAACTGGGCAAATGTTCTTTTTTTCTTGTTTGAACCTACATTGTATTAAATAGAGGGAACTTAACAGAAAATATATACTATAATATAGAGTAATAAAACAGTGAATGACTGGATAAAGACACAACCCATTTTTATTTGAAATGTTAATTGTCCTTACTGTTATGGAAATAAATATGATGTATTATGACACTGTGTATGTTCTTACTGTAGATTATCTGCTGGGTGAAGCACAGTAAACTAGCTAACTAGTCATTAGAGCATGTCATACCTATTAATACTCTAGCTATCTGTCCCTGTTTGACAGTCAAAATTTAGGGGAGGACCTATCATCCTGGCAAATTTAGATTCCACCCAGAAAGTGGATTCTAGCAAACTAGGCCAATAAGCTTCCATTTGGAAAGTTGAAGCAAACATTAACTTTGATTTCAACTAGGTTTAACGTTTTGTTCCTGTCAGTATTAGGACTGTGCATTGCCCCTGACATATAAACTAATCAAAACTAGACTAACTAAAACTAAACTAATAACAATTTTTTTCAATTTTATTAAATCTTCATAGATGAAGATTTGTTCTAGTGAATTTCTGTTCTTTAAAGATATGAACCATGACATCAAAGAAAAGAAACTATAGGTTATCAGAGGTAACTTTTAAAAATACATTTTTGCTTTCATAGTAAGTGTCAGGTATTAGCAGCTTAACTTGTACATTTGCTCTATCTAACCTATAAAATGCAAAGCCAGTTTATCTGTATATTTAATTTTCAACGTGACTCTTTTAACCTTCCTACACCATTCCATGTGTCTAACTCGCCAAACCTGCAGTTTAGACTTGGCTCTGGAAGAGAAACAAATAGAACAGAACTTTGAAGTGAAATGGATTCCAATCAGCAGCAAAGCTTTAACACAGGAGCAGCTCAAACGTTTGCGTTGAAAAGAGAAGGCAGGTACGGAATGACCACTTTTCATTGCACATACTTCTGATAAGTGCTGTGTGCATGTCATGAGCTTGAGACATGAAAAAAAGAGGATTCAAACGTGTATCAGAGGTTTATCTGAGTGTGTTTGTGCCTTTTGGTCATGGTATAGAGGCCCTTTTGCTTCACTGCACACATGCACAAACACCTGCGTACACATGGGAATGGTGATGTGGAGATCCTTCATTGAGCATGTCTCAAGCTCAGCCACGCATTCAGTTCTCCCAGTGACCTAGAAATGAATGACAAGGCCAAGACAAGCTGAAGTAGCCCACTCTTCTCTCCAAGGTTCCAAAAAATCGGCCATAAAGCAAAGAGTCAAAAAGAAATAGGGTTTTTGTGTATAAGAAGAATCCTTTTCTTATGTTTTGAAAGTAAAAAATGGGCTGTGGAACTCATTTAACATGAGAATAAAATAATATATATGTAAAACTGATTAAATTCTTTAGCTAAAAAGGTGTCAGATGAAATTCCAGTTCTGGCCAACAAATCGATCCATTTAACCTCTTTCTAGCCCTATAATGTTGCTGAACTGGTTTCTTTTATATTTATAGTCGACAGAGTTTCAGACGCTCACTGATTATGCACCAATGAAGGTTAGTCTAGAACTTCTAACTCAGCATCAAACAGGCCATATAGCCCAGTTGTGGATTTTGCAGTATAGCTGCAGATGACATACACACATCATTTAACACATGACAGAGACCTCAGTACAAAAAAGATGAAGGAACGCCCTCAGTACCTCAGGAAGTTTAAGAAATTCAGAATCTCTGTAGGGGTCCTAAGACTTTGTTCCCTTGTGCTGGGGAAAGCATGTGTGGACGGTTATAACCAACAGGTCTAGGATATGCTCTTCTCTGAATCATAGAGCTTTTAAGAAAGTGGTTCGTTCTTTGAAGAGCTCTCTGACCTTTGAACATCCTTGCCTGGGCTGACACATTATCTCCAGCGACCACCTTAGCACTGCCCTGCACATTGCATTTCTTTTGCACTTGTGACCCACAGTGTGTACATTTTACTGGTGTGTGTATTTATCATCGAATACTTTACACTGATTTTACACATTTACTCCCACATGTGACAAACAAACCTTTGAATCCTTGAAAATGTTCATGTAACTCTAGAAACGGCAAGGATCCTATTGCCATTGTCATTAAAATCAAAGCTTTTCATGGAGTAAGAAACCCATCAAAGCTGACTACCCACCTCCTTCTTTATTGCCTAATAAGAGCCACTGGAAGCTCCATGCACTGGTACAGATAGTGAATTGGGATACAGTCTTCTTTGAGTCAGGGTAACTTGAATATGTCCTTAATTGGCATGAGATGAGGTAGTTATAGTGTTGAATGGTATCCATAGCAACAAGAGTAATCAGCTGCCTTGGGAAAGTACGTAATTGCACTCACAAAAGTATGGTGATAATGACCTGTCTATAGTATTTCAGATTAATAGCTGTAGTACAGGCTTCCTTAGTATACATTTTGTCTTTGGGTTTCTCTGCTGGTGCCCACTGACATAACACTCTTTTTTAAATGCTCAAAACACATAAGGGGAAATTAATAACTAATTTCATTTGCCTTAAAAAACAAAATCCATGCCTAAATGACCTCACATAGCCATAACATCCTCAGTACTTTTAGCTGCAAATGACTAATACAACTCGAATACGAGAGGAAGTCTGATATTAGGTGAATGTATATTGTTCATTTTAAGTCCAGACTGAAGGGACGGGAATATTGTTTTTAGCTGAACAATCAAAAGACAGAGTGACACAGCGTGCCCTCACTCTCACCCGTGTTATCTTACATCCAGTAGAGACGCCGACTCACACAGACTGGAAATGGGTAGGAGATGAGGTTTCGACCCACCGAGCCACATCTGGGCTGCTTCTGTCTTATGCATAAACATGATCAGCAGCAAGCATGTGACCTAATCTGTCTTTGTGTGTGCTCATCTGTGTAAGGACATTGCTGCACTGCAAGCTGGAGGCTGATGGTTTTCAAGGTGTCTTATAATCTATGCTTGTTTTGCAGGAAATGTATTGTAGAGAATTCATGAATTACTGTGTGAGGAAGTGAGGTAATTGATATTTCACTCTTTCACTGTGAGGTGTTTTGTATTTTATGAAAGAGGCCAATTGTGCAGCATATACACAAAAAAACCTAGTCTTTAATAGAGCCTACAGGTTCATGTAACTTCATTGTGAATTTGTAAAACAAAGGCTGTATTATACACTCATTGCCCATTTTATTAGATACAGCTGTACAATCTGATACAATCCATTAGGGAAGCTCTGCCATGAATTGAACTTTTACAAGGTTTATTTGTCAGATTTTAGGTTAAAAATGTCAGAAAGGTGATATTTCTCCTATGTGTTCAATATTAAGCTCATAGTGGTGGTGGAGTCATGCTGGAGTGCATAATAAGAAGAGGTGGTTCTAATGTTTCGGGGTAACTACACCTGTAGAGCTGCTGTAGTGGATTATATCTCAAGTGAACGGGATGGATAAACCATCTTTAGATTGTGGACACAAACAGCAATACAGAGATTCTCTCACTAGTTGTCCTGACCCAGTCTCTGGTATGAGCTGTAAAATTTAGATACTGGTAGATGTTGGTCGGAGTTCTATCTGACACTCACATTCAGCTAATTAAGAGAGTTATTAATATAAATACATTCAATTAGTTACCAATACTCCAATATTATAACTTTTTTGTACTTTGTACCTATTAGTACTTTTATTGTTATAAAAGTGTTACACTAACTTTCTTTACTATGAAGTTATACTGTTAACAGTCTTAAACTTCACATGGAGTCCTATATTATTAGCATATCACATGTACGATGTGGTTTACACAATGCAATACAACTAGACAAATAACTGGCTTTGTGGCAAGGAGCATTTGCTAGTTGGTCAAGTGGTGTAATGCTACCACTCCCAAGATTTAGAACCTAATTTCTACCTTTAGATATCTGGAGGGAGCTCGGTGTTGAACCACTGCTCCTTACCTTTGAAGAAATTCCTTTGAGGTAGTTTTAGTATCTGATGGGAAGCTTCATGGACAATCCCCTGCAGAAGTCAGCTAACTAAGAGGAGACCTCAGGCCCAGGAGGAAAACATTTACAGCAGTGAAAAATTGATGGCTAGACTGGGGTAGAAGTCTTTATTGTTTGCTTAGAAAAAACAACCTTGCTCTTCCTGCTGACACTGAGTGTTATTTTCATCTACCATATGCTTAGTGTTATTGTTTTTCAAAGTAATTTTCTTGTGCCTGTTTGGTAAAATAGAATGCATGAGGCATGTGATAAACAGTCATCGAAAATGGTTCTCTGCTGCATTTAAAAAAAGAGACAAAAAGAGACAAAACAGAAACACTTCTTTAATTAGAGTTGGCATGCACAACTCAGCGTCTCATCTCAAATAAAATCCCATCCTACCAACTCTTCAGAAAGTGAAATATTTAGCTTGTCTTTTCCACAACACTGAACTGTAGTTGACTTGTATTGATAAATTATGCATTTATTCAACATGAGTGGAAACATTTGGATGTTTTTTGACCAACTGGATCAAGCAGCTGACATTAAAATTTATGAGGGGGCAGGATTGTGCTTAGAGAAGATGAGACATGAATGCATGGAAAGACAGTATAATAAAATGTATAAAAAGAGAGGGACATGGAGGAGAGGTATTATTGAGTATTTCCCAATGGACAGTCTCAGGATGCGTTTGCAATATAACACAGCCCTCGAATGAACCGTGTTACCTAATGTAATACTGGTTTAAAATTCAGGCTTCTGGGTTGTGTGTGTCTGTGGTTGTCTGTGTGAGCTACTGCTTGATTATCTATGTAAGCATGCATACAGTACATATAGTGCATATACATGTACTAACTTCTGCACTGGTACCAGAATTATTAAAACACACTTACTTGTGTTGAGTTTTGTTTTCTTCTATTTACTTGAGTTAATTCATTATACACTTACTGGCCACTGTATTGGAAACAGCTTTATAATGATCATTAACACAAATAATGAGCCAATCGCATGGCAGTAACTCAATGCATTTAGGCATAGAGATAAGGTCAAGACGATCTGCTGAAGTTCAAACTGCAGCATCAGAATGGGGGAAGAAAGATCATTGGGGGGACTTTGAGGCTACAACTAATCCTTAATGGGCTACAGCAGCAATAGAACATACCGGGTGCCACTCCTGTCAGCTAAGAGCAGAAAGCTGAGGCTACAATTCACAAGGGCTAAACAAAATTTACAGATATAGATTGGAAAAATGCTGCCTCGTTCGAAGGATCTTGATTTTTGCTACAAGATTCAGATGGTAGGGTAAGAATTTAGCCTAAACAACAAGAAAGCATGAATCCATCCCGTCTTACATCAACGGTTCAGGCTGCTGCTGGTGGTGTAATGGTGTGGGAGATATTTTCTTGGTACACTTTGTTCCCTTTGTACCAGTTGAACAGCATTTAAATGCCACGGCCTACCTCTTAATAGTGGGTCCATAGGGAAAGACGACAAAGTTAGAACGATGCTAACTTAACTCCCTGGTTACCTAGCAACCATTCACAAAGCACAGCCAGAAAACCTTAGCCTGACCAGATTGCTTGGCTGGAAGTTCCTGTTTTTAACGAATGCCCAGTTACACTCGGCAAACTAGAAAGGTGGGAGTGTGTATGAACAAAGAATCAAATCTCAACAACCATCTCAAAATACTGTACCATACTCTTCCTGTGTGGATAGAGACTTCACATGCTGTACAGGGATGGTAAATCCTACTTTGAAAAAACAAAAGACCTCAGATGACTATTTAATGTGCATTATGAGTCTTGGTAAATACACTTTGTAAGAAACACTATTACATTAACCTTTTTTATTCAGTTTTTAGTCTTTTTTTCCTTGCCAAAGTTTGTTGTACACTGATATTAACTAAAAATTACTACAGCGCTTATCTTTATTTTAATTCTGAGAACATGCTGCTTACTTAACTTCATAAAAATTACTGTGGAAAAAATTGACTGTAACAACAATCTCGACAGATGGTAAATCTCCACAGGTCGAATACTCAGATTAGATGGTTTCTGATGTCGCCAGCCAAAAAAAACAAAACTGTGTGTTGCTGATTGGAGCTTACTGGAAAGAAAGTGGTCAGTTGCAGATTTTCTTAATGTTAGTGATGCTTAATACATCAATATTTAAATTCTTTCATTATTTATTATCAAATGGGAGAAAAGATGCATTTCTTGATACATTTCCTGGAAATAAAAGCCTGTTTTTTGTTCTTGTTTTCTGGAATTTGTACTGTGACATATATGATACAACTGGTGCAATGTGAACAATACAACCATACTGATAAACACTAAAGCCAAGAACTGGTCGTGTAGAACTGAAAATAGCAGCACAGTAAAAGATCCAAAAGCAGCAGTAAAAAAACAAAGTGGATCAGAAGTTCTAAGTGTTTGATCATGAATGCGCTTTATAACAGAAGAAAGTTGAATTGAGGAAAATTATTTTTGAATACGCACACAATGAAACAACAAAAAAAACAAGTACACACACACACATTGTTTGGGCTGCCAACACGTTTGCAAGTCTGTTGCTGATTGAGGCTGATTGAGTGTGAGGGAGTGCACTGGCAGGAGGCCAGCTGTTTTGGGGAAATTACACAGCTGAGTGGCACGTTGCCTCTCAGCTTCTCTGTGACAAGATGCCCCCTAACATACACATTTCTTTTTATCCAGTGTGGGGACCTAGCTTTGACTTACATGTATTTCCTGGAGACTTGCTCTTTAACTTAACCAAACCTCGCTCAAAGTTTGAACCAACTCACATCCTTAAAATTCCCTGATTTTGTTATACGAATCAGCAGCTTGCCATGAGCAGCAGAATATAGCCACAACATGAGTGTGCAAACACTTTTAGGTCCCTACAAGGAGACTAATCAATGGAGCCCACACACACAATCATCTGTGACACGGGGGAGTAGATATGAAATACAACAGATAAAAGCCACAATTGTGGCACATTTCAAGTTGAACAATTCATCATTTTTCATAAGACGTCCCATAATTGGGCTTTCTCCTTTTTCGTATAAGAGATAATTGACAGATCTTTGGTCGATGCGATTCAAATTGCACAAAGGGCCTTTTTACTTCCAAAATTAGTGTTAAAATACTGTTGGAAGTGTGCAATTGTAATACTCTGTTGGCAGAAGTTCTAAATGTGTATTATATACAGTATTTGAAAATGTGTAAAACAACCTGTTTTAACGGCAAATTCTAAGACATACTTCATATCTGTCTCTCACTCCAACAACACCCTCTACATGCACACAAGTGTGTCACAAACACTCACACACATCTCTTCAACCTTCACTTTCACTCCTGACATAAAACAGACTTAGATATATCAAGAAAACAAAAGAGACCACCTCCTCATAACAGTGGGAGTGAGCAGCATCCTCTGGGGGAGTGAGCATAACATCTTTAATGGTTGTGGAAGCATTCTGGCATCTGCTCAGTGTTTCAGCACAGCAGCTAATTCTGTTACAGAAGGTATAAACAGTTCTGTTCCGTGTCCTTATCGCAAACACAGACCCAGGACGTTGGCCGCTATCATCATCGTTGTATAACACTTTGGATGCAACTCACAAAGAAAAGGCAACAGTGGGGAGAGAGACGGAGAGGGTGTGTAATGTGTTGAGAGAACAGAGCACAGTGATACATCATTTATGAATATTTTAAAACGTCATCTGTTATGTGAAAAAGAAGAAAAATTAAGACAGTTTTTGCTGTAGTACAGCTGCAGCATGGGAACCAGGACATGAAAACACACTTTTAGACATGTCCATAGAGGAACATAGTTTTTTCATAGATATTTCAAAAGAAAAGCTCCCTTTAATTTCAAGAAGAGAATAAAAGCTGTGGAGTGCTTTTAAGTGTGACGTTTACTCTTTACTTTTTCAGTCACAGGATACTTTTGATATCCTCCTGTGAGTTTGTGTAGCAGTGATACCATGACACAAGTAGGCAGCTCACCTGTCAGACTCGAACTTGTAACCCTTGGACACATGTCCCCTTCTGTCCTTTAAACAGATCCACATTGGACTTGTTTAAAACTACAGTGCAATATGAAGCTTGAGGTAAGATTGAGGTAGGAAGTGTCGGATACTTGAAATAACCCCATGCTGCTCAGGTCAGTTCTCTCTATCCCTGCATTGATAAAGCTCTGCTTGACTGTTTATTGTGATTTTACAAACAAACAAGCTTAAAAAAAATTCTAATCTAGCAGAAATGGTTGAAATTCTCTGATTAGTTTTGAACAGCAAGCTTCACTGAGAAACATTTAGAAGCAGCTCCTCTCCACATTCAGATAAGTTATGGTGCATATTTCCACAATCTAAAGATGTTTCAAAAAGTTGCATGTTGTAGCTTTGAGTTGCACACTGGACAACTAATTGGCCTCTGGAAATGTCACAAAAGTGTTAAACATGCATCAACTCAGATTTCTTCAATTAAAAATAAAATACCACTTCAAGTACCAAGTTAAATTATATCAACATGGGAATCAAGTTACTTTGAAACCCCCCCCATTTACACCTACTACACACTTAATGCAGCATACGCCAAGATATTCTGACTTTAATTGTGACCGCTTTCCTCTCTGAAGGTTTTTATAAATTGGTGGAGTAACCATTTAACAGTAATTGTATCTATGGCAACAGGCTTTTGGCATAGCAGATTTAAAAAATAGATGTAAAAGAAACATTAAAGACCAAACACTCCAACACTCAGATGGTCTCATTACAGAAATATTTTGCAAAGATCAAACAAAGACAGCCAGTGGGCTTTTAGCACAAAGTAATCAATACAACAGTCACGGTACATTTAGGGTTTTAATATACAGTTTTCAAGATAAAGTTCTTTGATAAACAAAGGGACAGTTTTTGGCTATAGAAAAAGCTATTTAGAAACCAGTGACTAGACTTGGAGACAATAGTGGTCGTGTGCTTACATTTTCAGGTATCAAATACAGACACGTTTTGCTCAGAGTGAAGAGGATACTCAAAGTTCAGAATAAACATCTCAATAACTGATTTACAAGAATCACTTCGTTACTACACACTGAGCCATTTAGAATGAGCTATACTTCCAGAAATATGCAGAAAAAAGGATCATCAGGATGAGAGGTCAGTTTAGACTTGAGTCTCATCAAAAATAGATGAAAAACCCAAGACGTCAGCACACTGAACTAAGGCGGTATAACAGCAAAAAACTGGGCTTCTACACAATACCCTGATAGTGATGGTAAGAAAAAGATTTGTCAAGCAGGTTGTATTGCAGAGCAACTTTGTTCTGAGCCACTTCCTCCATTAACTTGAAGAACTGCGTGCAGCACCAACCAGAGGCTACATCCACCTGGATCTCCTAGCGCTCATGAAGTGGACTTCATTAGAGCCAGAGGGGTTGCTGCCTCCAGCTGTAACAGGAAAACCTTTATCCACACTTTCTCACCAGAGTGAGAGCGTATATATTGAGTGTGACTGGCCATGGGTGCTGTCAAACCTTGTATAAATCATGTTTTGAAGGATTCTTCCTCCTAATCGTCATTGATGGAGCTGAAGGCAAACTGACCCCCATGCTGAGAGAGACACCCAGAGATTGTGTGCTACTACCACAAGAGCACAAGAGACAGACAGAGAGAAGGTGTTTGGCAGTGCAGAACCGTATGCAAAAGATTTATCGCAATATACAGTATACCAACGAACATCACACCTGGGTCATCACAGAAGCCACCACCTGCAATCTTACTTAAATATATATTTTCAATTTGTAGTACCAAATGTTTAAGCTGTTCAGTTTTCTATATAACTTGAATTACCTGTATTGTGATACGTTGTCATGGTGGTTGGGACCTTTGTTTTGACCCAGGTCTGATTAGTAGGATTAAGAAAACAGATTTACAGTACAATACACTTGTACATATACACACTGTTAAAAACATTGCATTAGCTCTCTTTAAAAATTGAAGTAATTACACTGCAAAGTTATTAGAGGTCAAGAATCAAGTGGTCTGCTAAAGCATGACGAACACCGCTCATGACGCCGCTTCAGACTGTGGAGAAATCCTGAGCTTAACAGACCCGCCGCTGTTGCTGTTACAGTCGCTGAGCTAAGACTGGAGCACTCTATTTTACTGTTCAGAAATCATCAGGAAATAATAAAATTGAAAAAGCTACTTTGTATTTGCAATGAACTGGAGTAGCAATTATTGGTACAAAAATATAATTACACTTATATTTACAGTTCTGTGGTTGTATTTACAATGTTGTAATAAGATTTATTATGTTGTACTTACCTAGTACACGATTGATAATTCCTGTCAATGTTACATAACTATTAATTATATTTCTATACCAATGCAATACTAAAATATGCAGATACTAGTTTATTAATGCATATATTAAATAATCTAATAAATAATATACTGCAACATAAAATGTTAGTCGTTTTGCAGTCACTCTAAATAAAGACAGTGTTTGATTCAGGCGATTACTTGAAACTGTCACCGCGGCAGCTCAGTGCAACTCTACATTGATTTTTAACCTGATAACCACAATCTATCTTCTTGACCAGAAACACAGTATGCAGCTGAATTACTTGCAATTCTAACTCGAACCAATGAGTTTGTTGTTTACAGCGCATTCGTCATGAGAGCACCAGAGAAAGTGTACAGTGTGTGTGTGTGTGTGTGTGTGTGTGTGTGTGTGTGTGTGTGTATATATATACACACACACACACACATATATATATATATATATATATATATATATATATATATATATATATATATATATATATATATATATATATATATATATATATATATATATATACACACACACACACACATATATATATACACACACACACACACACACACATATATATATACAGCCCAAAGTGTAAGGCGTAACATGATACAACAGTGTAGTGCAGATATTCATTTTCAGTCCAGTCCATGCTGAGTCTACCCCTTTCAATCATATGCCAGCATGTTATGTTTTATTACTCTCCACTCTATTAATATTCACACCATCCAATTTAATCTGTAGCATTTCATATCGTTCCATGCCACTCCATTCAAATCTAATGTGATTTCAATTAGTCCATTTCAAGCGATTCACTTCCACTTAAGTCCACATTTGTTCTGAGACCAGCCCAGTTAAGTTTGAGTCAGTGTGATATTTTTTCAATTTACAGTGTCAGTTCTGTTGTGTACATTTGGATTCCCCGATGCTGCATCCTCCTCTTGCATCCTCCTCCTCCCTCTCTAACTACTGTAAAGACGCCCTGCGTTATGTAGTTTAAATATCAGAAGCCTTGTTCCCATGTGTGTGCACCAGTCATACTGTAAACTGAGTACTTCTTCAGGCAGTGTCACCCTTCTGGATGCTGTGATCAGCTAGCTCAGTCTCCATAATCTCACCCGTGACACATTGGGAAGGTGACTATCATTGATTATTTTACCGCTCGGGATTTACAGTATAGACCTTACCATATGTCCCTTTGATACAATTATTTACGGTGGCCAAAACATGTTAATTTTGCTAATTTTGAAAGAAAGTGTTGTCACATATTCTGTACAGCTATTTTCATATGTATTGTACATTGTACAGAATATATCTTATCATCTCTACCTGTCTTTAATAGCATTATCCTAATTTGTTCTGCATCAGAAATTAATCTGATTCAAACTTCCCATGAGGAACCAGAAATCACAGGTTAAGAGACAATACCAACTGTCAAAAGATATTTAGGCATAAAAGGTCTACATTAGGGAGGTTTGTACGTTTTAAAGGTTTCCGGCAGGATTGCTAAAAAAAATATGTATGACCCTGTTTAAAGTGCACCACAGGGCATGAGTGAAGTTTTGCTTTCGTTAGATGTCTTGGGAAACAACTCTTTTAGTGTAAATGTACAGTATTATATGAAAGTTGAGGACATTGGACACTGTCTAAATGTGATTACTCAGTGTCCAACTTCTTTCATGCATCCATTTACAAATGTCACTAGACTAGGTAAGGCTACTCTCTTTGAGCCAACTTTGAAAAATACTAGCAACAGGCAGATACCAGTGGTCTCAATCCCTGATGAAGAATGTCTAACAGTTGGAGCCAGCTGGTGTGTAGTTACTCAGCTCCCTGCGGATGGTGCTGAACGGCGACAGCTCAAGCTCTGTGGTGCACTCGTGTTCATTGTCGTCACTGGCCGTGGCCGAGGAGGGAGCGTGGTTACAGCAGCAGCAGCAGCAGCAGCAGTCTAGGAAGGCTCTGCCCAAGGGGCGACACAGGAGGAGCAACAGCGCCGGCGTCACAGCAGCACGACAGAAGAGAAGCAGCTGGGAGAGGAGATGGAGGACAGACATGGTGCGTTCAGGAACACCAGCCGCCATGTAGGCAGAAACAATGTTGCAGATGTTCTCAGGCACAACACAGGCACCGTAGACGATGGCCAGTGCCACAACGGTGCAGTTCATCTGGCTCTCCAGCCTGATCTGCTTCTTGTTGCTGCGCACACTAGCCTGCTCTGCATGCCGAATCTTCCGGGCTGTTACTAACGAGCACCCAATAGTGAAGAGGGTGGGGAGGCAGAAGTAGCAACCGAAGCACCACCAAAGCCGCGCGCCCTCATAGGTCAGGCCTAGCACGTAGAGCATGTCAGGCAGAGAGGTGGATATCCTGATAATACAGCGTTCCACAGGAGCCTCGTCTGGGATTCCCGTGTCCTCTGACACCAGCTGTCGGATAAGGAGCTCTGGGAGGGCCAGGAGAAGGGCACCGATCCAGATGACAGCAAGTTTTGCAGTAGTGGAGGTGCAGTTCTCAATCATCTCATAGTACATCTGGACATTGGTGGCTGCACGGAAGCGGTCGATGCACAGAGCGCACAGGGTGAAGGTGGTTACACCCAGAGAGGCCACCTGATAAGACACACAAAAAGCAATTAGTCACAGTGTTAAGTGACTGCACAGTCATTTGTCGTGGTGCACATAGGGAAGAATAATTTGAAAAGTGTGAGCTTCTGAGCTCATTTTAGCAGTAGCCTAGTGATAATCTACAATGATTTCAGCTGAGTTGTGTCCAATACACTTTTCCATGTTGTTAACTTCTCTGTCTCCAATGAGAAGTCTGTTCCATCACTGACATTCTCTTGCAGAATGTCTTAAACAACTGCAGGTGAAGTAAACCCACAGATTTCTTTGCATCTCACACAAGCAAGGGTCTTTTTACCAGTTGACAAGTAAGCCACCAGCTCATAAGTACAGAGCAGGACACACAGTAATGGCACTGGTGTAATTACAAGTGGCTGAGCAACAGAAGCAGAAAGCAAGGCTGTAAGCTGTTATTATCACGGTTTAGTGTCCCTAAGTGTGTGTTTGTGTGTGTGAAGGAAAAAGAAAGCACAAACAGGAACTGCAGTGAAACCACACAGGTCCAGGAAGCATAAGGATGAATTAAAAGCCGTTGTCACAACATTCACTCACTCATAGTCTTACTGAGTAACAAATAGTTGGTTCACTGTTTTACTGTTAATGTGTCACTCACAAATCTTCACTAACACCTGATTATATTGCTTTGCCTTCACATTCCTGAAAAACTGCAAATTGTCCGAAAGCGCACCCATTTCCTCAGCATGTGAAAGTACCTGTTGGATTAACAGACATTTTGGCAGAGTGAGCATCCTGCAAAATATTCCTCAGCATCTGGATTGTGTGTGTGCGATTTCTGTCCCTACATGAACCAGTGTCTTCCATGGTTTTGCCTCCAGCACTAAATCTGCCAGAAGAGCCTTGCATCTCGCCATCCTCCACCCTTTCTGACCTTGCTTACTTTCTCTCCCTCTGACCCTCACTTTGTATCTCCCTTACTTTTCCCCTCCTCCTCTCCTCACCCTCCTCCCTTTCCTCTATCCAGGCCTCCTTTCATATAAAATTTAATTACAACATCTAGCTTCCCAGATGGCCCCAGTGAGGCAGTCTTTAGTGCTCTGAACACATACTTCCTGGGCAGATATAGAACACAACACTGTTATGTGTCTAGGCCTGACACACAAACACACACTGACCCTCTGACACAGATGGAGGTCCTAACCAGGAGTAAGTGGGAGAAGCAAACAGTGTCCAGCACTCCGAACAGTAATTGTGATCATTGTGACTGCGTTTTGGAATCAGAGGGTTTATTACCTGGTGTCATGCCAGAGTCTTCTTACTGTAATTGTAGTGAATTGTTGCAATTTAGTCAAAGGCAGAACTAGCAAATAATTATTAGGTATTTGCTTGTAGGATTGTTTTCAGTGGAACTTGGACTAGATTTAAGCCAAGTACATTTATGTACGTGGTTTATATAAATTCTGATATAATCCTTCAGGTTATTTTGGCAGATGTCAAAATGTGCATGCACTTGGCAGATGTGATCATCTTAAAGTTAGTTTTACTTGGGAAACCCAGTCCTCCGTAAATACTAAAAATAAAGTCAGGAGATTTAACAGCAGTTTTGAGCTCATCTTATTTTAATTTCTACTTGTTCACTTAAAAAGAAATGAAAAACATAAATTATAAAGAACTCCAAAGACTCTGCTTCTGTAAAATTGCAGAGGCTAGATTTCTTTAGATTGCACAAAAAAATGTTGGATCTCATGGAGATAAGTTGATAACAGTCCCCACAAAACAGCATCCTTCTAAGTGAAAATATGGATTTGATAACTACCTTAATGTTTTAGTTTACCAATGAAGATTGGCTCTGAATCCCTGGGAAGCAGTTTTGTTTATTGTAATAAGAAGCTCTACGTGAATATTTTTCTCTATAAACATGCACACCAAGCATACCTAATGCCAAATGTGGATGCACATGAACACACACACACACACACACACACACACACACACACACACACACACACACACACACACACACACACACTGTCTTCTGTCTTCTGTTTACCCATCCAAAGCACATGGACAGGTCCTTGCACATGCTGAATGTTTCATGGCTTGAACAACAAGGTTGGAACAGCTTTAGAGGCTGTCATGGAGCACCAGAAAAGCCAGCTTTGATCAGGGTGTCAAGGGCAGAGTGAACAAGCATAGCTTTGTACTGGAGGGGGGTTGAGAGAGAGAGAGAGAGTGCAAGAGTCAGGCCTGGTGGGGCGATGAGGCTGTGTGTGTTTGTGGAAAGGGGGTTATGCAAATGAATGAAATGGGGATGAAAAACAGGAACAGAAGAAGAATAGAAAAGGGCATAGAAATGAATGGGTGAGTGGGAGAAAATACAGATGAAAGAAAGAACTGAGAGTGAATAGAGAACACAGCAGAGGAGACAGCCCAAAGGGACAGGAAGCCACAACGTTGGCTTATGATTACCAAAGTTACTGTTACGTTCTTCCAAACATCAACCCTGACCACATCACATTCGTCTTACCTGCTAGCACCATAACAGCCATGCTACCCTCACAGCTGGAACTGGTGCTTCTGAAACAGTATCAATTAAATGTATTACTTATTTAAACCAGACATACAATAATTTAAACCATATTTTGTATTTTTTGTGGCTTCTGTGCCCTTATCTTTATTCAAGAGAGAAAAATTACAGAACTAGAGTAGAGAAGTGATATCACAGTAAATTAAAGTTTATAGCTAGTTTAGCTTATCTTATCTTAGCAGGATAAAGCAGCTAATCTGGCTGTAGTTCTATAGGTGATCATGTACCCATGGTGATCTACCGCCTAATATAACCTAACAACACCTAACCTATCTAAAATTACATTTACACACAGCTTTAAGGTAATTTGGATGGAGACCGGCTAACTGCTGTGCTGAGCTGCACTAAAGGGCTGAGCTTTTACTACAGACAAGGTGCTACTGAGCTTCTGTCAAAGCAATGTGTTGTTATCACCACTTTACCTTTGACTCCCCAAATAACCTGTCAGGAACCGAGGAGAAGGAAAATTAGAACTAATGTACTGAAGCTCATCACTGTTTTTCCACTTGATGTCATTTTTCTTAACCTTGGGCTTCAATAGTTTAAAAATAAAAGAAAATGAAAAGGCCTTTCATCCCCAACACCTGTTTTTCAGGTTCTGGCTATGGTTCCTACAGCAGGTGAGAAGAACATTTTCCCCAGTGGTGTTTTTAATAACAGCTCATTACCTCCCTGATTAAAGGGCTTGTGAGCTGGTGGCACACAGGCCTCGTGGTATTAGTTGGGTTTTAACAAGGACCAGTGGACCCTGTGTGGCCATGCTGTGACAACAGCCACTGTCATGGGTAGTGGGCGTTATCAGGTGATGAATGGGCCAATGTGGAGACACAACAAGGCGCACACACACACACATGCAGACTTACAATAATAGGTCAGCGAGACAAAGGGTTATTCCAGCTGCAGTCCTTTTTCTAGGCAAAGTGTGTAACCCAGTGCTGGCTCCACTAGAACATAACTCTACCTGGAGAGACCCAGTCAGTGACAGCCACCATCCATCTAACAGCTGGTGGATGTGGGGTAGCATGAACATCCATGTGTGAGAGTCTCTGTGCATGTCCACATGCGTGCAGGGTTATTAAAATTAATATTTCATGGGGGCTTTGTGTATGTGAGAAGTGTGGATAGTGCATACATAAGAGAGTGTGTGTCTGTGTGTGGGATTATGGCAGACAGACCAGCTAAATGTGTTCTAGTGGGCTGGTACGGATTCTTCTCTGATGATGTTAGAGCACAGTTCTCACAGTTACAGTGTCTATTGTATTATGTCCTGGCTTGATATGGGCTTGATGCTAGTGAATTATGTTGTGACAACTTAAAAAGAATAATTCAACAGGAAAATTTGCTCATTTGCTTTTAGATGAGAAGATCCATATTCTTGTGCCACACTCTTTTGCCATGTTAAAACTCATCTTAATTGCATTCGAAAAGGAAAGCACTCTGGCCTTATAAAGGTCAAAGGTAACATGCCTGGGCAGGAACCCTAAAGTTTGACAAAGGAAAACCTTCAGTATGGACCTAAGGACAAAAGGAACTTCAGTCTATTCTATAATATTCTATGTAAAAAAAAAAGTCTACACCAGCCAAGAACAAACATCCATAGATGTAGAGCAAGTAGTCACAATTTATCTTCTTGCTCATTTCTTTTCTTTAATAAAATTAACAGCAACAATCCTTTACAGTGTTCTGTTCTTCTGTCTCTGTCTGCTACAGTGTGCCTGTCTGCTTTCAGACAACAAATTTTGTCTTTCATTAAATTATAGCTAGACCTGTGGCAGATTTCCCCTTGAGATTTAAAAATATATATTCTTCTCTCAGCGTACAATTGCTGCTGGAAAACCTCATTCCAGGTCATTGATTCCTGCCTAGTAGTGTTATGTCGGCAGCGATACAAAATCCAATAGCGTTCATATTCTTTTCTATTCTTTGAAGGCTGGCTACGTGCCGACATGTTCCCAGTTGATCTGCAACTGATATGCTGCTCTTCGTCATTCCACCAACACACGCCTAATTCATAATGGAAATCATCCAATGAATATTTCATATTGACATGGATAATTATTTTTTTGGCTAATTGCATCTAACAGCAAATCTGGGCCCTGCTTCATGATGCTGTGTGGTCTTGTCTCATCATGCAAAACACCATATCTACCCATCCATGGACAAAGAACTGAGTGAACGGACTCACCATCATGCATTATGTAGAGCTGCTAATTACAGTATAGACCCTGAATAATTTACATATCTTCCAATTAACTGTAATTCGTGTGGCTGACAGACAGGCTGAGAAGTCAAAGGGCACCAGATCTAGTGTGTATATAGCGAAGTTGTGCTGCTATAGTGTGTATACTTTAACTGCATGTGTGCATACAGTGTTTGAGCACAAATGTGTGTGTGTGTGTCTGTGCTCAAATGCTTTCAGACTGAATGCATGTGTGCGTGAGTGTATCTTCCCTTGAGGCTTGCTTCTAATCACAGATAGCTGATGCAGAGAGATGGAACGAGGGAGAACAGCAGTGGGCAGTGATCAGTGGAGAGAAGGCCATCCCACCCATCTGGAGAGTCAGCACACTCTACTCACTTTGTGTGTGTGTGTGTGTGTGTGTGTGTGTGTACAAGCTACCTCATAAGAAAAACGCATATAAGTGTACACAGTAAGAGCAACCTTCTTTAAACAAGAAGGAATCTCCAGAGCTACTGTATCCATTATGGTTCATGGATTCTAATTATATCAGGTGACTGTGGAGGTTTTCATGTTGGAGTATAGATATACTTCAAAGAAAACATTAACTCCATCTTGGGTCTTCTGAACTTGAGCAATGGGTGAATATTCCTGGATGTTCCACAGACATGCAGAGAAACCACATTGGTTATTCTGATTTAATTCCCACTAGAATGTGTCAAGCTGATGTATGTGCTGCCATTACTGCCAATTTCAACACAATGCATGGTTCTACCTGTGGCCCTCAGTGGCTCCTTGCAGCCCTCTACCTCTTTCACCCCCTTCTCTCATTCTTATTATACCAACCTATCACTCAACTGTATCACTTTCCTTAGGCTTCTCTTCTCTTCTTCAATAGCCTGTCTCTCTCCCTCTGCCTGCTGAATCCCACCGTACCACAGCAATAAGCTCACAGTTTCTGACTGCAGTGCACTCGATAAATGAGACACACAAATAGTTCAAAGTTGATTTGAGTGAAAGTTGTATATTATAAAATGTGATTTCTGCATGTACTCTGGCTCAATAGCATATAGTACCATGCCACAGTCTATAGTGGTGTTACTAGTGGAAATGCCACCTTAACACTAATGGGAGAATGTGTCTTTAGGGAGTCACTCAATTTCTGTCCCATGATGATGACGACAGGCAATTAGCTGTAACTCAGGTTACAAAGAAGGTGTGAACATAGCCATGTCTGTATACTAACTGAAGTGTTGATTAGACTTTCGCACATGTGTACAGTTTTACAAACGTTGCTCAATTATGTATGAAAACCTCGTGCACAGATAATTTGGACAAAGACTGAGGGCCTGGTTTCAGTCTTGTTCATGTACATACTTTTTAAAGCTACACATTTATAAATGCTTTAAAACACTGAGCATTTTCCAATAGGCAGCCACGAATTAAGAGAATTACATACAATCATTGTTAGAGGTCACTGTTCTGTACTTTTTTTCATCTCTGATTCATAAACATATTTTCCTTTTGTATGAATTCAACATGTTTAAAGTAAAATCGTTCTGGATTAACCTTGACAAAATGATGTATTTTCCACTCTGCTGTATAAAATGTGTGGTTGTTTGTTGCTTTTAAGTGTTATACTAATCAACTGCCAGGTGCAGAAACCCAATTATTGCCCATTAGTTTTGCCTGAATTTGCTGCTCTGTGCATCACTGCCCCGAGGGGTCAAGTGCCATGACAGCAGTGTGGAACAGAAGTGTATCTGGAAGAAATGCAGGCTGCCTGTTGTTCACAGTATTATTTTGTATGGCATTCCAATTGTTTGCTCAAATCTCACACCTACTATTGCTTTCTCTTTGTGGTTTTGGAAAATTCCACACTCTATCAAACACTGAATAAAACAAGTTTTACTGAAGGCACCACCACGGGAGGTTTCTCTCTCAGCGGACATTATCTGTACCACTTTGTCATTATGAATGCACGCACACACAAAGTTAGGTCACATGTCTTTGCGGCCATTGCCTGTTCTTCTAAAGAGTGTTGTGTATATGTGGACGTGTGTGTGAAAGAGTGTGTGTATCTTCATTTCAGGCCAAACGTTCACATTTCCTGTGACCGAATTTGGGTTAACTGAAGAAAGCTCCTCCATAGGGTTAATGTGTGCGCTTCTGTCTCTGTGTGTTTCACTGAATGTTCCTCAGGGACAGAGTGAGCCTCAGGCTGCATTACTCACGGCCTGTTTTGACACATGCATGCGCACAGACATGCACACAGTGAATCCACTGTGAATGTGCAGGTCCTCATAGATATGTACTATGAAATAAACATGCAATAACAGATTCGTACAACACACAAATGCCACTCTTACAAAAAGTACACACACATACACACACCACAGGCTATTAACCAGTTTTCAGCTTGCTCCATATGGCTTTAGTTTAGGGTGTAAATGTACATTAGTTCTTTTTCATCATAAAGAGTTCAGATGGTGTCATCTGGAGGAGCTCTGGAGAAGAAAAGAATCCATGACTCCATAGTATGGGCGACGAGATGACATAATCTGAACTGAAGGTTCCTCCAAGTGATTTCATCTGCAGGCTTTTTTCAGCAAGAAGTAGAGAGATATTTTAATATAGGGACATAAGAACGTTTAATTGCATTTATTTATATGTACTACCCAAACTGGGACCTAGTTCAAAATGAATGAAGGCATCCTTTATGTATAGCCATTTGTTCTATGCACTTTTTTGTTTGTTTTTTGTTTTTTGTCCTTTCCACTTATCCCGTTCATTCAGGGTCCCACACTGGATCATTAGTGGATCTTAGCACAGTTTTTACACCGGATGTCCTTCCTCACGCAACCCTCCCCAATTTCTGCTGGGTTTGGGACTGGCAATGCGCAGCTTGGGTCCGGGATGGGCTGTTGGGAGTTCAGTGTCTTGCCCAGGGACATGTGGTTGAAAAGAACGTGGCGCGAACGGTCAACCCTACTGCGCCGACCCCTACGTTTCTAGTTGTGGTCTTGTGTAACCATTGAAGGAATTTATACACGAAGTACCAAAAAAACAGATACAAAACTTACAAATACAAATGCAAAATTAAGACAAAGACTTAAAACAACCAAAGACGGGGGGGGGGTAACATGCTGTTCAGCTGCACAAATTATGCCTGATTAGCCTTCCCTGCCTGTAGCCTTTATAGTGTCACCTGCTGCCGAAGCTATATAAGCTGGAGAAAAGAGACCCTCTCTCAACATCTAGCCATTACTGGAATTACTTATATTTGCTTGCACTTGCTCCTGTGCGTCAAACACCACCCATAAGTTCATTGCTTTCACCTCCATCGGATGTAGTCCTGTTTATGTTGCATTTGGGGTAGAATCCTGTGTACTGCATTTTGTGACAAAGGCAATTCAAAACAAGCTTAAGCTGAAAACTGCTCTAAACAAAAGACGTGGCACCTTTGGGTGAATCTGACACGTGAAGAACTGCAGTAAGCACACAAAAGGAAGGTATAAACATTGTAAAAGGAACCTGTCTGGCATCTCTCCACTATAGTCGATGTGTGAAACACAGTCAAACAAGAAAACAATGTGCGTTTGTTTCTGTTTGCAGTAGCAATTTTGCCCCATAATATACACCGCCCAGGCATAACATTATGACCACCTGTACAATATTAGGCAATCCAATACAGCAGCTCTGCCATGGTTTTCTACTTTTACAAAGTAATAATTTAATAATTTCTCATTTTTTAAGTCGAAACTGTCAGAAAGGTGATCATTCTACTATGTGTTTATTATTGAGGTCAAAGTGGGTAGTGGATTTATACTGGAGTGCATTATGAGAAGAGGTGGTTCTAATGTTTTGGCCCCCTCATTCATCTTAAACAGGCTGGCTGAGAAATTATTACCTTGTAAAAGTAAAAAAATGATGGCAGAGCCACTGTACTGGATTGCATTAAATTGTGCAGGTGGTCATAATGTTATGCCTGAACGATGTTGGCTTTCTTGTAGCAGCAGGTGATACAAATGACAGAGTCCTTGCAATTGGCTAAGGCGACATCTTACAGTCTGTACTTTCTAGCCTGTCTGGGCTTTAAAACTGAAACTTAACTCTTATCTCAGCAGATAACAAGAAAGTGACATTTCATTTTAATGGTCTAAAATCAGAGAGATTATGTCTAATGTTGCTGCAGATGTGTAACTGCATTCAGACAAGGTGGATACTAAGTAAATAACACTATTGGAACCGCATTTACCATCTGCCACCTTTTCAAAAGGAAACCTTGGCTCCAGCCATTGCCTCCCAAAACATAATTCCAACATTTCCACTACAAACTAAAATGGAAGAAACATAGAGTTCAAAATATATGATGAAACATAATGGAATTACCTCGACATAGGGCACCACTTTGCAGGTGAACTCCCCCAGCAGCCACGACTTGGTCAGCTCATGGAAAACCACCATGGGCAGACAGAAGAAGATGAGCACAAAGTCCCAAACGGCCAAGTTAGCCAGCAGTGAGTTGGAGATGCTCTTCATGTAGTAGTTCTGGCACACGATGCACAGGATGGCAATGTTGCCCGCTATCCCCACGAGGAAAATTACCCCGGACACGCACGTGATGGCATATGCGCCGTAGGTCTCACTTGTCACCGGATAAAAAGGGTTCTTGATTTCGTCCCCGAAATCCTGCGAGCTGGGAGGTGTGATCGGCGTGGCGTCCCAAGGGTTTTCTTCTTTGAAAGTGAACAACTCGTTTCTTCTGGTGACGAGGTCGAACGGCAGGTCGGTGGAGGTGAGGGCCACCGGTTTGGGGATGGGTTCCCACGGCGACGAGTGAGGTTGAGCCAAAGACACTGAGCTTTTGTTCAGCCGGTTTCTCCCCCTGTTCCAGGATTTCTTCTGCTCGTCTTTTGTGACCCTCTTATGCCTGACACCCTCCTCTGGTCCCCCTCCTCCTTCTCCCCGGCCCATTGTAGAGGGCTTAGCCGCATTGTGGTGTCCACCTGCTGGCGTCCCCGCACCACCAAGAACGCCATTCAACTTCATCCTCTTATTATGGTGGCGTGTCAGGTCCCAGTGTGAGGCGTTGGGATCCTCCATGGGTGTCACAGTCCTATTGAAGTCGCGTTTGTTGTGTCCACTTCGCCTCGTTTCCCCTGCAATTATCCTTTTCCAGGGATGAGTGGAGTTAAGGGTCTCTCTGTTAACTGCCCCCTGTGACTGCAGCTCCGCCGAGGACGCACCTGTGGCGTATCCCGGCGAGAGCGCATGGTCTCTGGCTTTGGTTTGATGGTTCTCCCCGAGTGATCCATGAAAAGTCCTGGCAGAGTATGCGCTGAAGTCGCTGTCCTCCTTACTTCGTACTTCTCCGTTGTTTCTCAGAGACAGCAATGCGTGTGCATGGGCTAGTAGCACAAACAAGGTCCTAGGCGGCAGAATCTGCATGGTCCAGGAATTATTTAGCGCAGTTTTAATCCTCACAAGTGCGTCCTCATACCTCGGTAGCAGCGCGGAGATACTCTTCCTTTCAGTCAACACCCATGATGAAAATAGCAGTTACCTCGTTGTTTCAAGTAAACAGCTCCAATCATTGAGCGCTGCACACTTTTAAGGTATATCCCAATTTTTCGTCGTGCACAATGTGCTGCAGCTGAAATAATCTCCACACCGCCTCCGAGTCACCCCCGTGTCCAAAGTCTTGACATTACGCAGCAGGACAGCGAATCAGAGTCCAGATCCGGAGAGAAAGAAGAAAAGAAAGGTAGAGAGAGAATTGTGGCATGTCCACACACATAATCCGTACGCCAGCCAGCTTCCAGCTGCCGGTAATAGCATCCAAAAAGACTCCTCTGCGCGTGTACGTTGGAGCGTTGGTTCTGTGGGTTGGGTCGGGTGGCGGCGGCGGCAGCAGCAGCAGCAGCAGCGTCAATGCGGTGCAGCATGGGTAAAGCCCACTAGCTTGTCATGCACGGGAGTGAAGAGGAGAGAGAGAGAGAGAGAGAGAGAGAGTGACACAGAGAGAAAGAGGATTGGTGTTGCTCGTCCCTTCTTCCTCTGCGTCCAGTGTCTCTCCTTCTCCGTTTTCTCCTGGGGTAGGACCGTGCATTGCAAGAAAATGGTTTCCCCCGGCGGCTAACCCCGATCTGTCACTACTCATCCATCATGGAGCATCCAGCAGCCCCGGAGCAGAATACGGCTACAGCACCCCCGGCAGCCCAGCCAGCCACGCCCGACGAGGCGTGCTCATAAAAATATTACCCATTTTTACGTTGTGAGATTGACGCATTTAGACAACATTTAAACAAATGCAGCTAATCTAATCTAATCTAACCTCTGTTTTGTTAAAAAAAAAAAAAAAAAAAAAAAAAAAAAAAAAAAAAAAAAACAGGACCTAGTGGGGAAAGATAACTTTATGGGTTTCAAATGAAAAGCAGGTTTCTTTCATCTAGCTTACTATCTTCTAAATTCATATGAAAGCTGAAAAGTTACAATGCATAAATGCCCCAAGTATATATTTTTTATTTTTGTAAAAAACCTAATATTTTCAAACCAAACATACTTCATTCATTATTGGTGGTTTTTATCATATCATAAACAAATGTGTTAGAAGTCACTGAATAGGCCTGTCCAATTACTCACTACACGTTGTAGACTTTTAAAAGGCTGTAAGAGTTGAACCTGCAAGCTTGCAACTGTCTTCTCAAATGCTATAAGAGGTTTGATAAAACAGGGGAAACATCTGCAGATGGAGTTTTCTAGTAGCTATTCTGGATTATTGTGAATTGTCCATTGAAACCAGTTGCTGTGGTAATGGACCTTTTGCAGAGTGTGTATTTCACTATCTTACTGTCTTTAGCATGAGATTATGACATGTGAATATGTGAACATTTCTAATGAAATACATACATATATACCCAAAGACAACTGTAATATTTAAACAGCAAGGAAGTAAAAATACTTTGTAAAAAGCACTGTATAAACAGTTGAAATGGTTAAAAGTGCTGGATAAATGGCTGTAAATAGTAAATAAAATGTTTGGTTGTATGTGACCACTGCCATCTCCAATTAAATACTATAGCAAATACTTTATGTCCACTAGGTCAGTCAATAATTCAAGAGTCTCTCCAGACCAAATGAAATGAGCACATTGTGTCTCAAGTGCTGTAAGTACTCTGAGTGGACCTTTCACACTGCTGGAGTGTAAGACCAAGGCCTGCAGTCTTAACCATGTGGGAACATGCACTGCATCAGAAGTACAAGAATGCTGATGTGACACGTGCGCACACACATCTGAGTATGATTATAGTGCAGGGAGGCCATGCACATACTGTACACACACACAGTCATGTTTATTCATGTGAATGTGTGTTTTCCAAAACATGTTCCGGAAGAGACTGAGAGTATGGAGAGCGTGAATTGGCAGACGCAGCAGACATCTAGCTGGTGACCTTCTACATCAGACAGGTGATTGGAGCCAATTCCAGCCTGGGGAGCACGCACACACACACACATACACACGTGCAAACACCACACATTCCCACGCAGCCAAGTTTCACCAGGGGGTAGAGCATTGAAGACGGATAACATGAGTTGCTCCTGCCAATATTTCTATCTGACCTTGATTGGACTTAAAAGAAAGATGTTCTTTATGCAAAGTAACACTAAGAAATGTCTACAGGGCGCCTGTGGTGTTTTGGATTCAATGAAAGTTTAATAATTTCGGTGGCAAGAGTAATTAAAATATTGTACGTGGCACTGGATCATTTCCGTATGCAATAGTTGTTATGACAAGGGAATACTTCTCATTCAAATTTTGTATCTAAACTTGTGTCCAACTTGTGTATGTGCGTAGTAACAGTTTAACATTCAAATTCTTAAAAGAATTTGTTTCAAAATCAATTTTTGTGTTAGTAGTGTCAACACAGTAAAAGTTTAGCATCTGTTGAGCTTCACAGATTTAAATGACACTGTATATCTGACCTTGGAAATACCACTGCAGTACTTTTAGTGCCATCTTAATAAGATTAAAGGCACAGGGCAACACTTCACATGTAATTATCATGTCTATTGTGTCTGTGTAGTCCAGGGAGACCATGTTAGTTGGCATGTGTGGGTGGAGATAAGGAGAAAAGGTTCTCTCGCAAATGTGCTCACGCGTGGAAACATTTAATGGTTCAGACACCAAGGGACATCAAGGGCACACACCACCCCAGCACACACAAAACCCAGACAAGTAACAAACCAAGCTAGTGCACACATGGCATAAATTCAATTCATGTGTGTGTACTGTGTGGAAAGTAAATCACACACACACATACAAATATGTAAAGACAATAAATGGCACCTCATTCACAAACACAAAGAAAACAGACATACACACACAAGTTGTGCTAAGACGTTTCACAAAATTATGGAAACACTGAATTTGATTCATTGTAACCACAGTGCAGGACGCCATAATGGGACACAATATTCATACTTATCTAAATTATTTTCATTTCACCTTTTTGTGGTCTTGTCTGCAAAAGTTATTCCTCAAAATGTATCAGCAGAGTGTGGAAATGTGTGTTTATTTGTTTGCCCTTAGCTGCAATTTGTAATGTCACAGTGAATTTGTCTTCTTATATTTACAGACACAAGAGAGTATTTTAATGAAACTGCAGCCAAAAAAAATTATGTTATAGCCATTAAGTTTTGTCAGCATTTGACACTGCTGATAAATTAGTGACACTCAGACAAGTATGGGGGCATGGTGAGGCTTTTATCATGCTGTGAAAGTCTAACACTAGACTCTTCATCAGAAGGCTTTTCACCAAAGTCACTGTCATTCTTTACGCCTCATCCCTTTATGATGAATAACATTAAGTTTAAATGGTGTCAGCACATCTACAGGAGGTTCTCGCTGCTCATTTCTGCCTTCATGGTGAACTCATGACTCAGGAGCTCACCACTGCAAACATATAATCAAGTGCTGCCATCTGGTGGTGTTTGACAGAAATGAAGTTCTCTAAAAGACTGTCCAATGGTGCTACTACTAATGTCTCAAATGTTGTTCTGGTAATCAAAGTGTTGCAGAAGTTATTTATTTATTTAATGAATTCAAACTTCATCTATCATTTAATGTGTTTTTTCCTAGTTGATAAACCCAGGCTTCAAACACATTTAAACTCACTGGCCACTTTATTAGGAACATCTGTTCAACTGCTTGTTAACACTAATCAGCCAGTCACAGGGCTGCAACTCAATACATTAAGGCATGTGGACATGAACGGGATGATGTGCTGAAGTTTTACATTGGGCATCAGAAAAGGGAAAAAAGGTGATTTAGTTGACGTTGAATGTTGCATGATTGTTGCGACTGTCTATTTCAGAAACTGCTGATGTACTTGGATTTTTCAGCATAACTATCTCTAGAGTTTACAGAGAATAGCCTGACAAAGAGAAGGTCACTAGTGAGTTGCTGTTCTCTTGGCAAAAATGCAGTGTTGGTGCTGTTGAGGTCAGAGGTATACAGAAGAACATCTCTGAAGGCGCAACACGTTGAACTTTGAAGCAGATTATAGCAACAGGAGACCTCACTGGGTGCCACTCCTGTCAGCTAAGAACAGAAAACTGAGGCTGCAGTTCACAAGGGCTCAACAAAATTGGACAATAGTAGAAATAGCAAAAATGTTGCAGAGTCTTGATTTTTGCTACTACTTTTAGATTTTTGGTGTAAACCGTATGAAAGAATGGATCATAATTAAGGATTTAGGCTGGTTGTTCTGGCCTTAGTACCAATTAAACATTGTTTATTGCTTCAGCAGAGTTTTGTTGTTTTCCCTGTTGGTCGCTCTCTGCTTTGGCATATTCCAGCACCATGCTTTATCTCCTTCATGTATCTTCTGCCATTTTCAAAAATGTTTCTTGTCTTTCCATTTCCTACAATACCTTCAATATATGATGGCGGTCGTCATGCCCCTATAATTCATCTCAATCTGACTGAGAATTAAAGCCAGAAAGGTGATGTCAAAGCGGGCCACAGGGAGAAGGTGGCTTCGAATGGCCCTGAATGAAACATTCATTAAGAAATAGAGGAAAAGTTTTACAAATACACCATGATACACCCAGAAATGTGCATTTTCCAGCCACTTAACCTAAAAATGTTCATGCACGCACACAGGCATATTTGAAGGGGTGCAAGAACTTGAGAACCGTCCTCCTTTATGTCCTCTCAACCCCTCCACCAACATGCTGTCCTCTAATGCCCTCAGCTTTCTCACATATCAGTGATTTGCAAAGATTGTTAGATGAGTTGGCTCTGACCAGACATTTATTTGCCATATTTACAGCAGCAGCACAAAGGAGGACCACATAAGATAATGAACAGCATTGTCAGAGAGATAAAGTAGTCTGGGACTGAATGTTTTATTATGCATAGACGATTAGGCTCAGTGAAACTTACTTTAATGAAGTAATAAACAGACTGTTGATAGGAGTGTTGGATGTAACAGGTGATGGATTGTGGAATTCTTTTGTGTAGAGCGTAAAAAGAAATGGCCTGAGCACATAGTCCTGGGTAATGACAGTGGCTTTGGTGGTTGACAGTGTGTTATCAACCTTTACTGCTTGAGGCCTGCTAAAGGAATCTGCTGACAACTTTAAAGTGCTTCTGAATCATTTGATGTCACTGGATGGCATTGAAAGCAGAGCAGAAATCAATGAAAAGTGGTCTGTTACAGAGTGTGTGTAAGTGTTTGATGAGTCACTGAATGCAGGAGACATTTAACTGCATAATCTGCTTGTTTTGTTCTCTTCTGTGTAAACTGTGTGTCTAACGTACCCAGGTATAGTTTATGGGCTATGCAGAGCACACACAGTTGTGCATTACTGGCGTCTGGGTATTTTTGGGACTGTGGTTTTTTTTATTACTTTTTTTACACCTTTGACACCAAACAAAATAGAGTAATTTAAAAAGGAAAAAAACAGTAAAGTGAAAGAAAGATAAGTATACAGAAACATATCGGATGAATTTAAAACATAGTTTTGATTCAAATAGAATGCAGCTTTGTGGTTCACATTTCTGGCTTGGAAGAGCATTTACCACAGATCTTCCCAATTTATTCAGGCTTGGGATCAGCACTATGAGTACACTAGCGTCTGGTTCTAGCTTTGAAATGTCAGTAAAAATACAAAAACACAAAAGGCAAGAAAAGACTCAAAACACACCAACTCAAAATCTTGTTTTCCTATCAAATTTCAACCATTTAAAGAAATATGAAGACGCAGCTGATGCTTTTGAATAAAAATTGAATAGAAAGGCAATTAAATTGCAAGAGACAGTATATACTTTATCTTAATAAGACAAGAATATACTTCAGATTTAGAGTAACAGCCCCACTGACTGTCAGACCAGGGCAAATCTTTGTGTTACATTGTGTTTGGTGTTTTGTTCTGGTTACTCTTTTCCCTGTTTGATAAACAGATGTTCTGCCTTCATTAAAAGTTTGGTGCTGCCTTCATGCAATTTTGTATCTCACATACCATAATAAACACTAAATGTGCCATATTTGGCTGTGCTATCAAGTATCAGCTTTGACAGTTGCTTTGTTATAGTGTCTGCGCTGCCCTTATGTGAAAATACATATAGTTTCGCAAAATATTTCTAGTTATTGAAGTTTTTCAGAAGTGACATTTCATGCACCTCGGGTCACCAAGGCATCATGCCACCCACCTGATGCTCTTCCTTTGTCTTTTTAACCTCCCTGCTCTGTCACCTGCAGGTCTGTGTGACACTGAAGGAGCAGCAAGGCACAGTTTCTGGTATAATTCAATAAAACACAGATGGTTGCATTTTCAGCCACAGGCCATTTAAACACAGTGGGGATACTCTTTCCTGCTCAGGCACACAGGGTAAACAGAAGCACAGACTGCAAAACAATGTTTGGTTCAGTCTGTTTTTTGTTTTTCTTGGTAGGCTTAGAAAAGAAAAGTTTTTCTGTGTTTATGAAGATGTGTATAGTTTGTGTGTGCACTGTGTGTATTCATATCTGCATGTGTGTCTTTTGTGACAGTACAATTAACAAGGTGGATTAATATTTCACTCTGAAATACCTGTTTCTTGTTCCTTATTCTGTCAGCAGATGTCACTATTCTACAGAGAGAGAGAAGGACTATCAAAAGCTCTGTTTTCTATAAATTTTAATAAGTAACATTTACTGGTGTCCTTCCACAGGCACATAAAATAAAGGCATGACTGCAGAGGAAATCAATATCATCTATAGTAGCTTGGTGGCTGTTCAAATCAAGCGCAGATTCTGAGGCTGGGGTGAGAAATGACACTTTAGGAAGTCATTCTTTCCACCACAGAACAAATCTAGATCCACCTGTTTTAAGGTGCATTTGTATGATAACTTTGTTATAATAACTTATATATACTAAAATACTAAAATATACTATAATAACAACTCCATTATTTTAAAGGCAGGTGCCATAGCAAAGGGTGAAACCAGATAAGTTACACCACATACACAATAAAATGGAGGCACTGGCTACAGAATTAAAAAGTGGACATGATATATATGTGCAGTCAATAGAGTCTGTGGTCCAAAAGACTGCTCTTCCTTCATGATCTCACGTCACATGTTCATTTACTGTACGATGCCATTGTGTGCACCCGCTTTGTGTATGCATGTTTGTAGACACGAGTAGACGAGTTTGCTTGTGTGTGTGGCGTAGGTTCGGACATCAGAGGGAGTCCTGTGGCCTCAAACTAATAAGGTGGATAAGAACTCTCTGACCCAGACATGAAGGAAGTCGCTGGTATGGTGAATGTTGAAGCTAAATCTGCCGGGTCCCATTGGGTACATTGTTTACTGCGTGACAGCCTCAAATAGCAAACTTTGCATGTCCACCAACCGAAAACAGCTTTAAGGGCTAGTTAGCATACAAGTTGAGGATTGCCCTTTATAGCTTTACTGAATGACAGCTATATATTACAATACAATTACTTCCCTCTAGTACAAGGTTGTAAATGTGCTAGAAAAAGCAGCAGTTTGGCTTTTGTGACCTCATGGTAAATAGTAAATGTCTGCTTTTATCCAAAGTGCTTTACAATGTTGCTTCTCATTCACCCATTCACAAACCCATGGCAGTGGCTGCCCTGCAAGGTGCTCACCTGACCCACCAGGAGCAACTTGGGGTACAGTGTCTTGTCAAAGGGCAGTTTAACGTGTGTGTACCCAGGAGGGACTGGGAGTTGAGCCATTGAGCCTGTGGTTTCACGGACCACTGCCTTACCCACTGAGTTACAGTCGCTCAGCCTCATGTTAGGCCAGTAGTTATTTTACAAACTTCATTTTTAGAAAACCTACTGTGTAAATGTAAATAAAAAGTGAATTCAGTCATTTCAAATGATTTAATATCTGTGTTTAAATATAAGTAGTACAAAGACAAAATATAAATTTTGATTGCCTTTTGAAAAATTTAGTTTCATTTTGAATTTGATGTTAGCAACACGTTGTTGGAAAAAGGGACATGTTTACCACTTTTTTGCATTTCCTTTAACAATCATTTCCTTTAATTTTGGAAGCACATCCTTTTCCATTATTACCTGACGAAGGCAGTTAGCAGCTCTACAGTTCAGGACCTTTGTTATATTTATCACTTCATAAGGTATCAAATTTTTTCAGTGGATGACTACAGCAAGGCCAGTTTGGCCACCATCCACCCAGTTATTCTTAAAGTGCCGAACATACATTTTTTCATGAGACTTTATGAGACTGACCTTTTACCTCATTAGTTGTGAGGTGTTCCACAAAATGTTTTGTCAGCAACTTTTCCAGTCTTTTGTTACTCCTGGCCCCATTGTTTTCAAATGTGCTGCTGGCATTAAATTCAAAATGAACATATATTTTTAAAAAGTAATCTCCTAACCACTTTCAACATGTGGTATGTGTTATATTTCTACTACTTACCATCAAAACTTGGTTTCTCTTTTATTTACATTTTACAAAACTTTTCTGGAAATGGAATTAGAAATTTAAAGTAAAGCTTCAGGGTACCTAAATAAAAAAATACTGACATAAAGCTGAATCTACATTAAGAAGTAAGTTAAAAATCATGACAATTTGACCTAAGCTTTTAAAACACCTGTGCAGTCTTTCAGGATTGCTTTTACCTCTGGCTAGATGTAATTTCAAGACAATAATAACAATGGCAAGGGACAAGTGTTGATATGGGACATTGACCAGGTGTGAGTGGAGGAGGCTGTGATAACACATTTTGTTCAAGTATCTCCAGTAGCACCACTTAAAGGAAACTATTTAAGACTTGGACACAATTTTAAAATGTTACATGTTTACATAATTACATGCTTTGTAATATTATCAAGCATAGGCTTTAACCTGGCCCAAGGGTCTGGATTATGATCAAAAATATGGGCTAAAGGAGGTCTTTTAAGCCCCAAGGCAACTTAGAGAATGAACTAAAACATACAAAGTGCAGATGTTGATAACAGAAGCCGCAAAGTTTAGGATTTTTTACACTTTAAGCCAGCTGGGAAAGTGTGCAAGCAGGGTTACTGCACAATTACAAACAGCCTTTGTGCTCCAGTGTTGTAGCCATTTATTTGTACTGTGGCATACAAATTACCTTGTAGCCTGCATCTGAATGACAAAAATACTGTACCATTCTGGTTTTATGAGGTTCGGTGAAATAAGAGCAAGGTTTAAAAGGTCACAAACACCTTATGTTATCTCTTTTACTGAAGCAGAAAAAAAATCCCACAAGGGCAGTGAACTATCATATAGCTAAGATTATTAGAAAGTATTAGTCTGCTGCTGCCAAGGCCCCTCACTACAGGTGAAGGATACAGTCGGCACTGGTTTCTGCTGCTAAATAGAAAGGAAGTTGAATGATCTGCATTAAAGTATCTTTTTTTGCAGTGCCTTTCAAATCACTTTCAAACTATGTAGTGGTGTACAGAAAAAAACAAGACTACGATGTAGATATTAAATTCCACATGAAACAAGATCATAGAAAGCTCGTACTACACAGAGAAATAAAAAGTGGAAACAAGGAAATGAGGCTAGATTTATATAGTCAGCATAACAACAAACCCGTCCCTGACTTCTCCACTACTCCTTGGTAGACTTAAGCAGTGTAATCAAATACACACAGCAGTGTGTGAAGATTTAATTCATATTGAGCCAAAAGACCCCAAATCATCTCTCCAACCAGAGAGTATAAAAGGAAAAAACATCATAATAACCCTCTAAGATTCTCCATTATTCCAGCTGAGACATCTGCTTCTGTAATGAAACCAACAAACAAACATGCATAATTCAACCAGCCAGGCGATTCTGCTCTGAGTGGAAATGAGGAAAAAACAGTCCAATAATTATTGCCGCAGAAAAATGATGAAGTATCGCATTTACACCTAAACGGCCTTATTTACACTCATTAGTTATGAGCAATTCAGCAGGTGAATCATTTAGTTGTGCAGTGTGTGTGTGTGTGTGTGGGTGCGCGTGTGTGCTTCTAAAGTGTGTGGCATACTGTCTAAAGCTTAAGAGACTGTTTCTTCTGCAGACGGGAAAGTGCCAGTGTCCTTTTTTATGACAAACCCGAGCATTATGTTACAGTAAACACAGTCTATGTCAAAGTCAAGGGCACTAACAGTGGATTAAGGCTATGATTAAATTGTGACAGGGAATAAATGTATTTACAGGCCACACACATGTGAAAAGACTCTATGAAAAAATCTAGTGGCTTTGTGAGCCTCTTTTTACTAAATGCTAACATCAGTAAGCTAAGATGCTCACAATAAAACATAGATTATTTTCCATTTATTTACACAAAAATACAAAACGTGCTGGAGAATGGACAGACAATTTCTAAGAATACACACCCACAATACTTACTGTACATATAAACACACAGCTGAATATCCATTAAACAAATACCTACATACAGTACATACATGGAGATAAACCTACGTACATCATTGTAAATTAAAGTATTTAGGAAGAGGTGAACAAATGATAATGATAGTAGTGGGCGTAGTGCTAGAAGAATCGGATGCCATACCAATAATAGTAGAAACGGTAACAGTGGACTAGATACTGATACTGTCTCAAACAAGATAATACTAGTGGTTTCTGGTTTGTTATTACCAACATTTTCCAAAATGATGATATCATTTTAACAGAATTGAATAGCACACAATTTACATACATTTTACACTGTGTATTTTTTCTGTAGTGTGTTAGCATGCTGCTTGCTAATTAGCAGATTAGCTGCTAATTGTACAAAAAGTACAACTGAAGTTGATGGGAATGGTGCTAATTTCTGGATGTATATATGTATAAACAAATGTTCTGAACAGGTTCAAACTTTGACACATGATCACAAGACAAATATATAAATACACATACACACACTATCCCCACAGATATTCACCCACATGTTTTAATTTTGATACACCAACTCACTCCAACAGCTTTACAAACTTTCTTCTCTGCCTCACCTGTAATTTGTGAATGAACAATTCGACATGGGGATGACAAAAGCAGAATATAAGAAATGGAGCGAAGTAAGCTGAAAGAGACAGAGAAAAAGATGAACAAAACAAAGAAGATGGGGGGGGGGGGCACCAGTGTGACTAGAGGGCAGGGAGGAATCCAATCTGAAGTGGATGAGATACAAAATGAATACAAGCTCCATTTATGTCCACAGTGACCTTCCTTGCTTCTCTCACTTCTCTGCTAAAACCAACAGTGTTACTGAGGAAGGGAATAAGAGATTGAAATAAGACAGAAGATGACTTCTAAAAAAAGAGCATGTGAACTGGAGAGGGTGAGAAGAAAGATTAAAATAGCAACAGAGGGTCTGATGTGTAAATAAAAGATACCATATACTAAAAGAGGAGAGAAAATGAATAAGGGATACTGAGAGAAAATCCAGTAAAGAGAGTCAGGAAGATGGAGCTTTTAAGGATAGAAGCAGAGGAGCGTGAGTGCAGAGGGGGATAAAGAGATGGGGCATGGGGAGAAGCACCTTGACTCTGACTGTAGAGGTGAGAAGGGATGATGAAGTCGATTGCTATCTCTCTTTGGCTTAAGTGAAAGTATTACTCTCTCTACCATGACCTGGGCAAGCACACATACAACAACAGATGCAGACCCTAAAGGCCCCATTTGGTGCTTTAAGTAATTCTCTATTTCTGAATAATAGTGTACATGGACACGGTTTTCTACTAAATTTTAAGCATTTCACACAAAAGACTTCTGTTTCTTTGTGAGCATGGCTCTATAAGGAAACTACCCCCAAATCCATGCACATATTAGGATTCCGCCGATGGACATCAGTCAGGTGCTCAGTCTGATCAAACAACACCCACACAGTTTTGATGAAGCAGATTATTTTTCAATGTATTTCTGCTGCTAAATGCATGTAAATGTAACTATGATCAATGGTTTTCACGTGGCTGTTTATATGTGAGGGTCTTATCACATTAGCTCTGTGGAGTGGTTTAGCATCTTTCAGCTCATTGTTTTGGTTTTTCAGGATGTTTTGGTTTATTCTCGTTGCTCCCATCCATATAAAATGTGCTGTAGGCTATAAAGACTAACGGATCACTACTTGTAACAGAAATTAGCAGCTAGGTATCACGTAGGACTTTGCCCATAAACTGAGGAAAAAGTCAAGCGTATATTAAGCTTTTTGGTAACACATTTTAAACTCTGCAAAGACTACATCCACATGAGGTGCTGAAGTGGCCTAAATGCAATCTTTCCCCACTTTGCTCCCAAGTGACTTAGATCTGATTTCTTCACAGAAATGTGAACAAATCTAATCCGATTTTTTCCAAATCAGATCTGGGCCACTTTTATGATTTATATCCAGTCTCTGATCGAGCAACCTCTGTCAGAAAGGTCAAATCAAAATTCCTATGGTTTTTCAGTATCTTCTGTGCACATGCGCATTTTGCCTGATGTCATTAGTGTCAGCCTTTCACAGTCCAGTGGAAATAAACAAGGAGATTAACAAAGAGTAAGTTTCAGATTTGTCCACCAAAGTTTTCACAATATTAAGTAAAATATTAACAATTTGCCTATTGCACAACTGATGTTGTGATTACACACATGTGGCTGACATTTTAACTACATTTGCACATTCATTGTACTTTAGAACCTCAACAGTGTTCACAACAGAGCTGTGGACCATCAACATATAAAGATCAAATTAGACAAAAAACCTTATTTGAGCATTAAGATGTGTAATATGAACAAAGTCTTTGCAAGGAGGCTGTCAGGGTGGATAGGTAGGTAGCAGAACCCTTTGAAATTAGAGATGAGATTGTTAGTCACTGTTTTTATTGTAGTCAATGTTGTTTATTAATGTTTCTGTATTTTAACCCAAACCACAATCCTAAACCAAAGCACACTGGGATTCATAATAGTACAAGATAATAACCTATGAGCATATTAAAGTAACATGTGGAACAGGTCCTTACTGGCCCATGACAACATATAGTGGCCTGGTTGCTCAGTGGGCAGACAATCAGGATTGGAAGTGTCACAGATCAAATCCCAGCCAAGTGTGTCCTGAAGCAAGACACTCAAACATAACGCAACCTTTTGTGAACAACAACAACAGCCACTTGAGCATCATTCCTTGTGTGATCTGACCAACCAAACAGACAAATAAAAAGTGAGTCAGCAACCTAATTACTCCACCACAGCTTCCATTTCAAAGCAACAGGGTCACAGAGCGAGGTGGCCCACCCATTAAATAACAACAACGTCACCTGTCAGTGGATGACAGTCATTCAGATTTACATCCAGTCAGTTGCCCTGTCAGTTTGTCACTTTGTCTGAAAACTAGCCAGTCATTCAGCCATTCAAATGACAGACAAATAGTCAGCAAACCACTCAGCTATTCAGTCAGGTTGTCAGATTTGTCACAACAGAGCCCTTCTGAGCGACACAGTAAGAAAGCAATTTTTGCCAGCACCAAAAACGTCAACACACGGCTCTGGAGAATGGATTGAATTTGTCAGCGTGTTTGAATGGAATGAGGGCGGAAGAAGGAAGGGGAAAAAAAGCCATGTGAAAGATGCAAATCACTATCTCCATTTGACATGAAACAGACAAAATGAGGACAGGGCATAATGTAGGAGTCAAGACACACATGAACATGTCAGAGATGAGAGAGCACGTAATTGAAAGTGCATTACGCAAGTGCATACGCAAATAAGCACAAACATGCACAAGGTAAAAGGCTTTTAAACAAGGACACACAAAAAAAGCAACACACACATGCTCACACATGTCAACACAAAGAATAAGTGTGATGGGTGAACAAAAGCCAATCGGGTCAAATGCGACGTCACATTCCTAAAAGAGAGGAGATTAAATGCTACATATAAAGTATTTTAAGATGACAGGTGGGCTCACATGTACCAGAAAAAGCATTCAAAAGGAAGGCTTTTAAAAACACACAAAAAAATATACAACACCTATCACAAGGCTTCAAAATTTATAATAATATCCAGATTTACAGGGTGGAAGAAAAAATATTTATAATTCATCATTTCCCACAAACCACTTTTACCTGTCAAGGTCATTTTTATGCTCTTTTTATTTTCAGAAATAGAGAAATGGAGAACATGTTGCTTTATGAGAAAACACATGTAGATTTTCAACCACATCCAAACAGATTTTAAAAGTGCTCTAGTCGTTTTGTTTTTGTTGCCGATTCATGCAAAAAATAACCTTTTTCTCGAAAAGTGAAAATACTTAAAAATCCAAACCTTTTATTACTGAAAATCACATAGTTTCTATCAGTATGAATCTCAACACACGCAATACTGTTGAGTGCTGTACTCGTTAAGGCCAAAATGCCTTAACAAATTGTCATCAAATTATTTTTTCTATTTCCCTGATATGTCCCACCTGTGTGAGCTGTCACTACAGAGTTAGAAAAGGTCAATTTCAAACAGATCATGACATTGTTTATTTTATGTTTAGCAAGAATGGCAAGAAACAGAAACAGAGGAGAGTGGCTGGGGTACGAAAAACGAGAAAGCTCTGATAAGGCGAGAGGGTAGAGTTTGAGACATGGTCCCGCTCCTGAACTTGAGATATTAATCTCCATTTTTCTGGCAAAAGTACACAGAAAAGGTTTCTCTGACCAGAACAATTGTTTCTATAACCCAGTTTTGTTCTTCAAAAACTGGTAAATACTTGAACTTGAAAAACTGCAACAATTAATATCCTCAGATTCCAAATGATTAGAAGGTGTAATTAAAAGGAAAAGTGATGTAACACTCTAACATGTAAACACGCCAAAAATGGTTTCTTTGCACTTTTGTCAGATAAAAATTCAAACCTATTGAAAAATCACGTTTTTGTTTGTGCTGTATTAGAAAAAAAGCCCAACTTTTCTAGATATGGGGTTTGTAATAAAACAGTCATCTTTTAATAAATGGATAAGGATTTGGCTTTGTACTAGCACCAACACATTTGCTGCTTTGTTAAATGGACAGCAAACACAACACTGATAAAACTGATTGGATTAAAAGCAAAGTACATAAGTATATATCTGCTTTGGAACACCTGCCAAGCTTTTGCTCATCTGACTCGCTCCTTTCTTTCCGGACCCATTTGTCTTTTCACACCTTGTCTTTGTTCTTTTATACTGTTTGCCATGCTTCCCCCCGTCCCCTTTTTTGTTTAATCTTTTTTCCAGTATCTATGGGCTTTCTCCAACTTCTCATTATCTCCCTTGTGCACTCTTGATCTATCTCCTTTTCCTTTGGCTGTGGTCTTGTTTAGGGTTCTCTTACTCTCTTTCATATCACTGATCTCTCTGTACTGACGCCCAAACAAATCGGCATCTGGTGAAGCTGTTTCCTCACAGAGCCTGACATCAATCTTGAAATGTGTCAGCCTGCTCCGACCAAAACACTGATCATTTATAGCTGCAGTGGAATCATGGCTGGTGGGCATGGGGCTGTACACTGTTCCAAATACTTCACTGATGATTAACAAATGATAATATAGTATTTTTGCGTTACGTTTTTGGAGTTCGGGCCTAAAGGTTTCACCGACCTGTTCTACAGCCTTAACCTTGTTCCTACCCTCTCACATGACCCAATAAACCATTTCTTAAAATAATGCATCTCTTTTGGCATCAGGCAAACGGTGGCCATTGTTGCTTGCAATAGAACCAAAATGGCAGCTAGTGTTACACTTGTGTTTTGCTCTAAAGATTAGAGGTTAGCAAAAATAGTTTTCCTTTTCTTTAATGTTATGTCACATGGTGTTCATCACATGCGTCACATGGCTGGCTGCAAATACAAATATATATATATATATATATATATATACACACACACACACACACACACACACACACACACACACACTGGACATGAAGTCCGGTCTCCTGTGTGAAAGTTTGTCTTTGATCCATCCACCACCCCAGCTTTTTCTTGACAAACAAATGTCTATATTATTAAGTTTGGTAACATTAGATGTTACCAAATAATAATACGTATGTCTTAGTTGTTTTTGCGGGAAGGTACAGATGACGTACTCTGTACTCTTCAATGAATTGTAAGCTGTTTGTTAAATTCCAGTTTACTTGAGAATCTCTACAACTTCTGATAGACAAACATTAGTGTGTGCGTGTGCTTGTGTTTGGCTGTGTAGACTAACTTTAAGTCAGTGCCATTTTTGTGTGCACATTGAGGCATTGTAAGATATTGTCTCTAGTCCTCACTATATTAAACCTGCAACTATATATATATGTGTGTGTGTGTGTGTGTGTGTGTGTGTGTTTGCAGGTTTATTTGTTGCCATGTGACTGACAAAAGGGTGTCTTTGGTCTTTGTTTGCTTGGTACCATTGTGTTCAATGATTGCAGTGGAATGATGAATGAGTGATGCTTCTGACCCAAACCCACACTACTGCCCTTTATTATCTGTACTCAACAAAGGCTGCACTTCTATATGTGAATATCTGTAAAGGTTGCGTGTAAACAATAATAAAACTGTTTAAAATTTTACCTTAACTAGCCACATAAGCTGCATAAGTGGCAATGTCAGTCTGTCAACTGTTCCATCACTTTGGTCCAGTGAAAGATGATTTCTCTGAACTTTAGTCTTACACTTTCAAGATGCTGAAAGTTTTGGCTTGGGGCTAACACAGGCTTTTTTAAATAGCTAAAAGCGAATAAGCCAGCCCTGCCGATAACTGTGCTGTTGGTGAACAGGGTGAATTTGCAGTAAAGTTTAGCAAACAAATCCAAAAGATTTGCAAAGGTTTATTTTGCCTTCTCTGATTAACATGACATTCCACCACATACTAATGCTGCTTTAAATCCTGTTCTGTTCAGGATTTCAATTGGGTTTAGCTTGTCCCAGCTTATGTTTTGTTTATAGACCTATACAAATAAATAGATTTGTTTTTTCTGCAAAAGCAGTGGTACAGTACATGGTACCATACAGGCGATCTGATATGGAGAAAGAGATGACCAGAAAAGAGGAGAAGATATAACTTGCAGAAAGAACAGGAAATGAACTGATTTTATGAGATTATGAGACAACAAATGAAAGTAAGGCAAAGACAATACAAAGAATAAAAACAAACTAAATGATAATACTGTGTGTACAAAAAGAAAGGCTGTAAATTAAAAAACAGAAAAGAGAAAACATCCTCTAAAACAGTATTAAATAAAAGCTCTGCTGTTGTTTAAATATTTAGTAAGACACGACAATTGTTAATCCTCCTTCCAACCATGCAATTCACATAAAAGTCAGTCTAACTATATGCTCTTCTGCTGTAGGTAACCTTCACTCCTTTATGAAACATCTATTACTGCATTGCAGATTCAAAAGGAAAAGGGCATTTTTGTCTCTCCAACAGAGATGTTTAGATAAATAGAGAAGACACAGAGGCACAGAGGTGGAAAGCATTGACAAACAGAAAATGCAAATTCAGGCCAAGATGAAGTACAATGAAAAAAGACAGAGATAAGTAAAGGAACGCAGCATGAGATGGACAGAAAAATACAGTAGGTAGGAACTGGAAGGGTGAGAGAGAGGTATGAGAAGTGGAACACTTTCATTATGAGAAAATGACATTTGCCGTTTATGAATGGATGCCGGGTTTGCAGGTGTGAACATGAAAAGAGCATTTTGAAAAAAGCAGAAGAATATATCAAAAGGTAAGAGCGAAAAAAAAGGAGAAAAATTGAAGGGTGAAGAGCTTTCCACAAGATGTTAGCATACGTTTCACACATCACAGGCGTCCAGGTTGAGGGTCAGGAGATGAAAAATCTAAAAAGAGGAAGAGATGGGAGTTTTGCAACTGTAACAGAACAGACTTTCTGAAATGGATCAAGGTTTACACTGAGGTGTCAAGCAAAAGAAAAAGCAACATGCAGAGGTTTCATGAAGTCAGACCATACTGAAATAAGTCATAGATGTGTTTTTGTATCAGAGTTGTGTACAGCTGCATGAAACGCAGCCATTTAGTGCTGTTTTTCAGTCACAGGAAGCTAATAATGCCAACTCTGCTAGTTTATTTCCAACTATGCCACAGGTAAACAACACAATTAAAAACTTTCCATTTGCTGAAAGAGTAAAAACAATAGTCATAATATTCCTCTTCTCTCACCTCTAGCCGTGAATACTTCACAGGCCTTTGTTCCCCTTCATGCCATTTCTCCTGTCACAATCCCTGTACCTGTGGATTATTATAGGATTATTATATCAAATTCTTATTGTCCAATATTCTTTCTGCATGGTGGCAAATCATAAAACAGCAGAACTGATGCTTAAATCTATACAATTAAAGAAGTAAATTACATTGTTAGTGTCATGACAGTGCAGGTTATAAACTAAATTTCAGTGAAAGATATTTAAAGATATTTATAGAACTTAATATTAACACATCATAATCAAACAATGTGACAATGGGCAGAACAGTTATCTCTCCTTCTGCCATCTCTCCTGCAATTTAAGGGCATAAAAATGTGCAAAGTTACAGATTTCTGCTGTGCACATGTGTTGGACTGACAGTAAAATGGATGTCTTACTTCTTATAAAAGGACAGTTATTAGGATGACATACACACACAGAAGGTAGGGAGACGTGGAGAAGCAAAAATTACGAAGGTGACAAATGAAGGAGTAAGCAATTTGTGCTCATGCCAACATCCGACTAAATTGGGCCATTTTGAACAAGTCCTCTTTGACAGGCAAATCAGCAAAATGAACAGGACCGCTGGAGGCACTGGAACAAATGAGCTCTTAGATCATTAAGGAAAAAGGAGTTGTGATGGAGAAACCATAAGAAGAATGCAAGTCAAAAGAGAAAGCGAGTGACTAAAATTTGTCACAAACAACAAATGGGACTCAGGTAATGATAGAGACATAAAAGAGGAGGAGGATTAGTCAGTGATGGAGACAGCATAATGTGAGAGCAGCTTGTAACATCTGATACTAGTTTGTGAAATGGTTTTCAAAAAGGTCAGATTCGTGGTCGGGTATTTAGGGATATATATATATTCTTGTCTCCCTTAAGGTGCCGCAGAGATGTTTGTCACCCAACATTTAACCCTGCCTGCCACAGATACAATGGCGCAATGGCAATGAAACAAGCATATGGTTTTTATTACACATTACCATTTATCATTCTTTGCAAAGGCTGCACAATAGATGTGAGGAGGAAAATGTTGCCAGCGGTGTGACTGATTCAAATCCTCCAGAGAGTATGGCTGCGCTGAGTTTGATGTATGCAAATTGGGTCTAAGTAGTGCTCACGCTGAATGCTTATCCTTCCTGGCGCAGCTCTGCCTCTTACCTGCAAAAAGGAGGCGTCATTATTGAAATGACACGCCGCGGTTTTTGTGTGTGGCATTTGTGTCCGTTCTGATAATAGCTCATTAAGAAGATATCATGAGCGCTGATGCGGATATCATTGAATAAAACCGATTGCGTGTATGTGTGTGTACAGAGGCTGTATGACAATTAAGCACAAGTGATCGTCATGTTGAGTGCAGCATCTCTTTCATCCAGTTTCAACTGTCTGTGTTTCTGCTGTTAAGCTTGTTAGAGACACCCCATATACACTGAATACCAATTGAACCTGTGAAATGTGCTTCGGTTGTTCTCCCCACCTGAGCGTTTCCACGATTACACCAGTAATCCTTAGGAGTAATCAGCTTATTTCAGCAATATTTCCATTACACTGTATTTGCATGGTTTATAGGAACACATAGAGGAGCTGTCACACGTGAAACAGAGGACTATGAGGTGTGTGTGTCACACACTTTAAAAACCATTGCCATTTGTGTTAGCAGCTCCATCAGATGACACGAGTGGTGTTAGGTTCAGTGTGATTGGCTGTATTAACCTCATTGCCAGTGTGGTTCTGTGCCTGCCAAAAGCTACTCAGTTATAAGTGGTAATTATACTGTGTTAAAGAGAAAGGCCATTTTCTCCACATCGGACAATGCACATTTTTATTACAGTGATTATTTTCAGCAAACCAATAACTAACAAAAGTTTGACATGCTGCAAAGTGCTGCAGTTTTCACTTTACATTGGACTTGCTGATGTGCTACAGCTGGAGGACACATCCTTATTATGAGGCAAGTGATGAGCAGCATATTGTGCAGTGGTAATTATAGCTGTTAGATATGACTGGACTTTGACCACACTGCTGCTTCAATGCTGAACACTTTTTTTTCTATCACCAGTTAAATTGACTTTATGTAGTAATTATTGGATCCATCAGCAAGCTTGTACAAAACCTCTGTGTGTTTCTGTGCAATCCTGTAACTGCTTTCTGGAATTGGTTTGTATAGTGTCTCCTAAGGACAAAGCCACTGTGTCCATAAACAGACATTTTGGGTAAAAAAAGAAAATCAAATAGAGTAATATAACTAAAGGAAGCTCTCCTACTCTGATGTGGTACATTATATGAGTTTTAGTGTTTGTTGCATTGTGGGAGCGCAACGTTTTTGCTTTGTCCTCAGGGGTTACAATATGTTTGTATCTGATTGTGTTCTGAACGGGGAACCCTGAATAGAAAACCTTAACAAAAGGTTTTCTATTCAGTATTTGGGGTTTGTTTAGATATAAGGCAGAGGTTATGTTTATTGATGAGCTTAGAAGTTTCGGTGTAAGCAGTGGTAAGTAACCGGCTAGATGGGAAAATGCATTTAATTGTTTTTTGTAGAGAGCAGGATTGAATCAGTTGATGCCACTTTTATACCCATCAGTTCATCCACCAATCCATCCATTATCTGTAACCATTAGGATAAATGGTTAAATGGTTAAGGGTCAAAGGGGGCTGGAGCCTATCCCAGCTTTCATAGGGCGAAAAGCCTTGGAGCCTCTTGAGGGGTTGTAAATGGTAAATGGTGAATGGTCTGCACTTATATAGCGCTTTTCTACCTGTTGGCACTCAAAGCGCTTTACACTGCTTCTTATTCACCCATTCACACTCACAATCACACGCACACTCATACACCGATGGGAGGGCTGCTATGCAGCTGGCCAACACTCACCGGGAGCAACTAAGTTGGGATTCAATGTCTTGCTCAAGGACACTTCGACATGTGACTGGAGAAGGTTGGGATTGAACCAACAACTATGATATTGGTGGACAACTGCTCTACCTTCCTACCTTCCTCCTCTACCTGCGCCACAGACACCCCGATGGTTGTGTGCTGAACTATTTTCCAGGCTAAGAAAAGCTCACACACATAAAACATAAAACATAAAAAACATAAAACTACATCATGTTGTTTTTAACAAACAAATATAGAAAATGTGTTATTTGTGATCTTATTATTTTTTCAGTGCATCTAGATAAATATTAAGTCACACAGCTATAATAATTAGTTTTTACATATATACCATGAAGGAGATGTTATATGATATAATATGATGAGATATTACCTCAACCAAAGCTCTACCTGGAAATGTGCAGTTTGATGTGTTTTCAGTGAGTCTTCTGAGGTGTTGTATACAATCCGTGTGTGTGTGTGTGTGTGGGTTCCTGCGTTACAATAAGGCAAGGGCAGAAGGGAGGTGTTGCCCTATCACGTTGCAGTCTCGTGACCGTATGATATTTGGGACAGGAAAGATTATTAGTGGCTGCGGGCCATGCAGACTCAGACAACCACACAGATTCACACAGGCATTTTTGTCTCCATCAAATGTTTGAGATCATATTTGAACGTGTTATGGTGTTTCTTCAAACATATGTAAGAAAATGAGAACATGTTTAAAATCTTGTTCTGTTTAAATCAAATTTATTCCAAAGTAGAAATGCTATAGTAAACGCAGAATTTATTTGGACTTTATTCCTCAATATCCAGGCTGAATCAATTTTGGTTTTCTTCCAAAATAGAATTAAGTTGAATCTTTGTCCATGAATACACATGAAAAAGTGCAAATCAGATTTAATAATCCTCCTAGGTTCTATGTCAGCCTTGGCCCTCAGACCTACTTCCCCTCTCAGTAAAAAAATCATTTAAAGTAAATGTAGAGCTCCCATTAAGCGGCAGAGTCAATCAGAGTGTCTGTCTCCGCCTCAGTATCTGAGCGGGTTTCCGTCCCCTGTCCTAATAAGAAAAGGAGAGAAATTCAATACACGCTTAGATAAAATGGGTCAGATAAAACCTGTTGCCAATTATCAGGCTGCATCCATCCCCTGAGTGTTTCTGTGTGTGTACGCATTTACCTCATGCTCCCGTAGATACATGTATGTCCAGGTTGTCACACTGCTTGTATGTGCAGACATTATTGTCACTGTGTTAGGTTGGATGTCATTACCTTTATTATCCTGAAAAGACAGATTTTAGAAAAAAATATTATGAAGGAAGGATGGAAGACAAACCCACAGGGGAAAGCAACTACATGTACATAGTGTAGGTCTATTTAAAAGATAACACTCATTGTCTGGTGTGCTGGTACAGAATAAAACAAAATGCAATAACAGAAGAATGGATGCAGAGGAAAGGAAAACTGGTAAATTGAATTGATTGTTAAAGTCAAGAAGTGAACTTCTTATCTGTTTTGACAATATAAAGAGGACAATTTCATTTTGATTTAATTTAGAATATACAGGAAGCAATTCTTTTAAAGTGGAAAGGAGTAAACAGAACATATTTTGAAGAGGAGAAAGATGGGACGGGGTAATAAGTGAGTGGTGCGGCAGGGTAAAGAAAAGATGAGGGAGCTTTAAGGCTGAAATCCCTTAATGTAGTTTTTCTACAACTTTAATGAGTATCGTAAGACCACAAAGATGTCTTCAACAGTAATTAGGATTTATTGATGGTGGATCCACATTATGACCACAAATATCAAAAGTTCCATCTATTTGAGTTTCTAAAAGCATGCTCGGTGGGTATGTGCCATAAATGCATGTCTTTCTGTAGTGCAGCAGGTGTGTAAAGATTCTCTGTCATTAATGTGAAAAATGTAAGTATCCGTAGCAGTGTTTTTCAGTGTGGTTGAATGAGTAAAATAACCAGCGCTTTCTTTTTGTTTTGGAGCAGCTCGGGATGTCAGGTCATTTTGTTGGATCAATAATTTCAGAACATTACCACGCTCATGCAGCAACTGACCAGAGAGGGAATGAGCTGCTCCCTTGGCAATGAGCCCATGCAGCTGAGTGCAAGTTTGTGTGTGTGTGTGTGTGTGTGTGTGTACTTTGCAGGAGACATTTATTTTTCCAAAATGGGCGGCACATTTTTTTTTCATGACTCCTTTATCAATCAATGCTATTAATCAAAGTGTCAAAACTGCAGTTCAGCAGGTATAATGCCAATGTGTGTGTTGCCTTTGGCGTGTATGTGAGTATCTCCAAGTTTTAAATTGCAAGAGACACAACTAAAGTTGTAAGTGTCAGCAATACTCTGATGTACTGTGGTTTTACTTTATGCAGGGGCAAACCAAAGTTTAAATGCTGGAAAGAAATTGTTGAGATGTTTTAGGTGGATCTCCTAGTTTTATGATGTAGTACAAGCCAATTAAATGTTTTTCATTAAATTTTACCTAAGATATTTTTTCCTGCTCCCCTGCCCGAGTGAACAAACAACCAAACTCTGACACAATGAGACATTACATAACCTCCTTTGTTACTGTTCTCAGCTGTGGGGCAAAGTTACTAAAAACTATTATTACATGTAAATTGCAAGTTTTCCTGCTGCAGAACTAACATGTTTATTACTCAGCCCAGCTCTGGCTTCTGTAGGTGCCTAAACAACTCCAAACACTCCACAAGTTTGGAATTTAACAGCCAACATCAGCTGATCCTCTGCAAAATCCACACGTGGGATAATGTTTTCAACTTCATCTTTTAATAAAAAATAAAAGATGAAGAGCTTATTATGCAAAGCTGGCTTTTATTGCTGTAACTATATCATCATGCACATAGAAGTTAGAACTTAGAATGCAGCATTTGTATTGTACTGAATACTGCGTATTGGACTGCTGGAAGAATATGTGGGGAAAAGACATACAGTAGGTTGATTGCAGGAAAAATAATAATTATCCACAATAACTACAGCGCCATTTTATGTCTCTTCTAATTTTTCAGTAGAAATTTTCATTGGTTACTTAAATTCATTTGCGTAAGATTAATTAGCTTGTTTCTGTTTGCATGCATTTCCAATGGAGATCGTTTCTGCTGTTGGAGATGCACAGCCTGCTCTATCCCTTGATAAATCCTTCATGCTGTCAGTGCCTTGGGGAGATGGGAATGAGACAGAGAGATAAGTGATGGAAGGTTTAGATAAGATTAGATAAACTAGGGGGGGGTCAGCAACAAACTGGAAGTAAGAAAACATAGAGATGGGAAGCGTTAGATGAATCTGGGGATGTGGAAGCATATGTAGAAGCGAGGTGACAGTGAAATGGAGAGTTTAAATAAAAGACTCAGTGAGATGGAATCAAATTACAGAAATTTTCCAACGTATTAGATGAAGAGCAGAGAGAAAAAATTAGCAGTAGATTGAAAGCAGACAGAAGGGGATAAAATCACGAGAATGGGGTCACTTTAAGTTCAACGAGTCGAATAGTGGAGCTATACACACTGAGAAAGTTTTCTCCAACCAAGGAAATAGTTCCATATATATTTCTAACAGTGACACAATTTGAATCCTTTAGGCTTTGTACACAGATTTGAATTGAAACAATCAAGTTATATGTGAAGCAGAGACTGTCAAATTTAATTGAAGGGTTCAGTCAAAAGTTTTGCCTGTTTTTGGAGCAGTTTGTTCACCTCAGGATCAACATTGTGTGGACAAAGAAAAACTTTTGCCACAGCGGTAAAAAGAAAGGGTTTGAAGACGGAAAAGTACTGCTTGAATTTGGACCTTTAGGGCTGTACTATGTGCTCAGATTCAGCTAAATTCTTCAAAACTTAATGGACGGGGCTTCATAGTACACCGGACCTAAGGCAAACTCCTTTTTAAGGTAAAGGTGTGGACTATTCTGCAAAGCCAGTCACCTAACTTGTATCCAACCGAGTGTAAATTTCACTTCCTGAAGGCAAAACATCGCCCAAACAATTGGGAATTATAGACAGCTGCAATAAAAGCCATGCAGAGCCTCACCAGGGGAAAGAAACAGCATCTGGTGATTTTCAGACTCTAAGCAGCCCTTGAAAGTAAAGGATTTGCAGCCAATCATTTTGATAATCTAATTTATGATTATTTAAATTTCCTTAATGCATTTGAGCATTTAATTCAATTGCATACAATTACTATACTGTTTATGTAATATTTTTCCACTGAGGTGTGCCACAGAGTCCCGATGACGGAAACTATGTTACTGTTCAAATGAATAAGGCACCTGACTGTAGCTAAGAGAAGGCTGTGAAATATTAATTTATACGGCACACATAGGCTACTAGAGTCATTTAAAAGGATTCATTCACAGAAGGAGATGAGATAAGAGGTTTTGCTCCAGTCAACAGGGAGGGGTTTCCCATTTTCTGTCCTCTTGCAGCTCCGCACTGCTGCTGCAGTCAGCTGCTGTTGACTGCGAGCACCAACAGATGGTGATGTGGCACTTCCGCTGCCACACACGTCACCGGCACTTAAAATCAGTAAATCGATGAACGGTGAGCTGGAACGCCATCAGATGATCGAATTTAGAGACAAATTCACATAAACAGGGATTGAGACGTAGCATTGTATAACTAAGACATCCCATAACTGCTGGTGTGTGTGTGTGTGTGTGTGTGTGTGTGTGTGTGTGTAAGACTAGGAAAGATTTGTGCTTTGAGGTTATGTGTGTTTTAAATTTCCCCTCTTTCCTTCTCCCACGCTCCTCACGTCACCATGTTCCTCTCTCATACCCCACTCATTTTGCTCTGTCTCTATTTAACGTAGATATGTTGAATATTTTGGCTGCGAACCCAAACTCTCACTCCCTCCGTAATCCTCCCTTTCTATCAAGCTCATTTTCAGCCTGTCTTCTTGTCTACCTACGTGTCACACTCTCTCCACCTCTTGTTTCTCCTGGTTTTGCTCATTTTACTTTTTTCTAGTGGCTTCTGTTGGCAGAGAACAATCACTTCTTCACAGGAACATCTACTGCTGACACTATTCCTACACTCCCATCTTCTTTCTCGGCTAAAATGCAGCCTGACACAGTTGTATGCATGAGACATGCTGGCCAAATACATATGGGTCCAGTTTCTCTATTGATTTTAATCTGGTTCCTTTAATTTTCAAAGAATGAGAAAACTATAATATCTACCAACACCTGATCATCAGGTTACTGTGTTTTACTACTTTTGCTATGGACAGATTAGGGCTCCATCCTGTCTTTTTGGTCATATTTCATCTGTTTTTTAACATTATATTGTGTTCGTATTTTTTAATGTTTAGCTTTTGTCAAACAATTTCTGTATGTTTGTTTGGTCAATTTGTGTCAGTTGTTGTACATTTAGTGTCTGTTTTCTATTTGTTCTTTGTCAATTTATATTTTATATTTAAGTGCCTGCTCTTGGCTACATTGTGTCTATTTTTACTAATCTGGGATAAATTTCTGGTCTTTTGTGTCTATTTAAGAACATTTTTGTTTAATACATAGAAAGGTATTCAAAAATCGATTTTACTATATGTTTGCATATCTGAAAGTATAAAACACCCACCGTTGGATAACACTCGTGCACCTTCCATTCTCTATTTTTCCTTACAGCTTTTTGGCATGAAGAGATTTTGTATTCTGCTTTGCTATTAACTACAAGTCGAACTCAGAGGCAACTCAAAACAGAAAAGACACTACAGTAAATGCTTAACGCTGGTTTATACAGGGACTTAGAATGCCCTTTCAATGAGCAACCACCATGGACAAGCATGAAGCAAAGCTGCGTGAAACACAGCTGAATTATAAAGATCCTTCCCCTCAACCCCCCACAAATATTCAGTTCCAAAACACACATCATCCATCCCAACACAGCAATGTGTCCCAAGCATGTAATTCATTCTGGCAGGCCACAGAGAGAAAGACATGGAGGAATCTCCGTCTGTCACTGTGCAGGTGTCACAGGAGCTCGCTGATAAAAGCTCTCTGCTGTATTGCCAAATGCACACACACTCCCGTGGGTGCACACTTAGTGGAAACCAGTGGAAGCAGAGGAGCAGTGTCTGCCCTACAGGGCAATGATAGTGGCAGGAGGCAGCCATAAAAAGCTGGAAAGTCAATTAACCAGGAAACAGTTGGTGCTTTATCTTTCTGGCACCATGCAACAGTTACACTTTCAGCCACAGTTTAGTCAACAAAACTTTACTGGTTTTAAACGATACTGTGATTGTCAAGCATGTCATCAAGTGTGATTATTAGCACATTTTACATACTTGTTGTTTTGTAGCTTGATTCTGCTGCTCCCAAGTAGAAAAAATATAAGTAATGCATATTTTATATTTTGTGTTATAAAATAGAAGTTGTTTTTTTAAATATTAGGATAATGTGATGCTGAATTAGTGTAAAACCCCACAATGTGCAGGGCCTTTTTTTTTTTAAATTTTCCTAAAACACAGCTCATCACCACACAAAAATACGGGAAAGTCCAGTCAGAGTTTTCTTCTTTTTCTCTTGCACTTCATGCAACTTCTAGTTCTCTAAAGTTCTTTCTAACTCCGCCATTCTTACTGTCACTCAAGGTAGATTGTTGCTTCTGTCTTGTTCAATTCCCCTTTCTGAGTTTGACATTGTTTTGCACTCTGCATTCCTCCCTCTCTTCCTCTTTTAAATCTGCCACTTTCAACATGGTCTCTTCTGCAGAAACCTCAAACACCTTATTTCAGAGAAAATGGAGAGGACTATTTAGTTAAAATTACCTTATTATACCTTATTATTATACCTTGGTAGTTCATCTAAATTATATGTGTATATAAGAACACATGAGCATCCAGAAGTAACATCTTCCTTCTTGTGGAATATTTGGAAAAAGGGTTCAATTGTATAGAAAAACAAATACATACATTGTATACAGAAAACAGGGATGCATTCACATATATACATGCATACAAGTGTTGAAGGGCAAGCAATAAAGCAACACAGAAATGCACATGTACAGGCAGGAAGAGGAGACCCTTTGTTTAAATATAAGAGGCGGCATGTAGCAAAACAGATTGTGACGAGTGGAACAAAAGTGGAAACTTTCGTGAAGCTCAGTGAACATGATGACATGAGATCCAGCCCTCAGGGGAATAGCTTTTACTTGTTCGCGGTACACAGAAGGCAAGCTGTAGATGAACAGAAGGCTGGTGTGTGTGGCTTTGGTACATGTATAATAAGTAGGGGTTTATACTTTGTGTTTCTGTAGGATGATATGTTGGTCAGTATTTGGCAAATGGGCCTTTTTGGCTTTATGTGAACATGTGTGTGTCTTTGTAAGATGAAAACACTGCAAATGTGTAGTTGAGTGTTGAGCCTGTGTGTGTTTTGTATGTATTGGCATTGGTTTGTGGAGAGAAATAGGATTGGTGAGAAACTAAATGATGGTGATGGATGAGGGTGGCGTCTGTAACTCACTTTGGGTTAGTTTCCCCGCAGGATAAAGAAAGTCACATAAAAAAACAAAAAAAAAAAACATGTTTGCACACTAATTTCCTTGCCGAATAACTAAATCGGCCTGTGTCAGCCTCTAGCGGGCAAAGTGTCACTAAGACACAACACCATCCCCTGAATCTACATTTGCTTGCATAACGGCACACCTCATCTCTAGAACTATTAGCAGAAATCACCGTGGTGACACAGTAGAAGTCCTCAGAATTCAAATTATTGTAACAAATGAAAATTAACTCAATTCTGGCTTGACTGCAGTGCAATCAACACAGCTAAATGCTTGCTCTGAGGCAGAATGTAAATTATGCAGCAATCTGGACTCATGCTGTTAATAATAGATTTAACTCCTAAGTTCCCTTTTGTTTAATAGAGTCTAGATGTGGCTAAGGTTTGCTGCACAGTAATGCAGAGCACAAAACGCTGTCCTTCCACAAAATGGTCATTTCTGTTTTTAATGTTCCACCAGTCCAGTAACAGTTAACTACAAACAGTATTCATTTTTGAAATTACAGCGATTTTATGTTACTGCAAAGCAGAATAAAAGCTTCAAACAGGCCAGCGTTTAGCAGATGGTGATGTCGTGGGACTGGAAGTCACAGAACATCTTCCATTTTTGACTGACAAGGCAGGTTGCAACAATTTAGATTTGTGGATTTTCACAACAAAGGGATGGAAAAAAATCACTATTTTACACAACCCCTCTTTGTCAAATCATATAGTACAGTAAATCATATTTTTTATTTTCTAAGCCTGTCTGCATTAATCATCCCAACACAGTCAGGAGCATGAAAATCCAATCTGCTTCTACAGTGGAGAGAGCCTGTGCATATGAAAAGCCAGGTAGGCACTGCATGAATATCTGTTGTGTTGTTGTGAAGAGGAAATAATGAGCAAACAGTGGTTGGGAATGGTCAGGATAAATAATTAGTTTGCCTGCTAGTTGTGCTTCCAGTAAACACTGTCAGATACATAAAAGCCAAGAAAATAATAAATGACTATAGATTAGACACCTCTGTCAAGTACTGCAATAAAAAATGGGAGGGACACATTTTTGACTCAGAACTGGTTCTTGTCCATCTTGAAGCCCATACCAAAGGAGAAAGGAAGCATGAACGAGGACAGGTGAGACGAATCCTCAGTTGTCTTTCAGTGGACAGATGCACAGTTTGGACAGTAACAAAGCTACTTGTTACAAATAAATACACATATGAAACATATAACAGCATATGATGCTACACCACCATCACAGATGAAAGTGAAATCCTCAACTGATCAATTAATAAGTTGGTTGCCAGATAATTAATGGCGATCAATAATAACAATGTTAGGATAAAGGTACCAGACATTGTTCCAGCCTCTGAAATGTGTTGTGCTATTACACATTGTGCATTACAATTTAATTGTATTCATTCCACATAATTGTAATATTTTTTACTCAAGTCAAACAATTATTAAATGAACCCAGAAAATAATCAGGAGATGAAACCTTAAGAGATGTATTTTGCAAGTAGTACTTACTTGCAGACTTTGCTCCATCTGTCTCAAAATCAAAGTAGTCTTTAGTTTACTTTTAACACTTAAAATAATTTCTTCTCTTTCTGACTTTTTCATATCATAGAGTGACGTGTGGAATTTTGCTAAAGTAAAGAATCTTAATACAGATGTAAAACCACAACATCACATCTAAATGTTAAAACCAACTGAAGAGTGTTAACATTTGACTTCTTGTTCAGTGGTCCTCAGGGACCCGGCCCTGCTTGTTTTCCAACTCTCCCTACTCAACATAGGCCCTGCTGATTGCCTGGACCAGGTGTGCTCAGTCATTCAGAAGCTGGAAGATACCAATTAGCTTTGTCTTCCCTCACCCCACCTATACTATAAGATAGTATCTTCCAGCTTCTGATTGACTGCACACACCTGAACCAGGTAACCATCAGTGGTTGACATAGTTAAAAGTAGTGGATCTACAGGTCTGACTTACAAATGTAAACTGCCATCTTTATTAATAAGACATAGTTTTCTGAGGCTGCTCTGTTATAACCTGTAGCATTAATAATGTTTTAGTCGGGGGGGAGGAGAGTTGTCACTCTTCAGTGAAAACATTTTAATTGTTCCTATCATTATTTCCATTTAGTGATACATGAGGCTGAAAAGCTCTTTGTGCCGTAGAGATAAAGCTTGTCATCTAATAAATCATTTCTACAAAACATTCTAATCATAACCTGAATATAATGAATGCAGTTATTGTATCTTATAAATCTCAGTGCTGCCTGTAGGAATATTTATGTGCATTAGACAAAGGGCAATATGTGTATTATGCATCTGAGGAGTACATTTATAAAGTGAGAACAGTATAAATAAGCTACAGAATGCAGGTTTAATGTATGTGCAGAGGTTTTCTAAAAGTTTAAACACAACCAAACATACAGAAAGATTTATGAGAAAATAGGTACAAGAAAAAATGTGTAATATAAGTGGCTACAAAGCTCTGAAGTCTGATAGAGGGGTGAACTAAAATAGAAAATGCTTCCAATGACGTTTAATATGAACATCTAGTTTATGAAAAAAACAGTTTCCACCTTTTACTCCTGCTTTCTGCAGCTATGCTCCTGTGAAGTCACACCTGCAGCCAATCATCGTCTGTGCCACAGTTAAACAAATTAAACAGTTTTGGTGGAACCTTGACTGCTCCCCTGTGTCTCAGGTTTCTATTGTGGATTTACCCTGAGGATTTATTTTCCACGGAAGATTAAGTCAGCTGGTCAAGTTTTTGGCGTGTGCTCATTGTGGATTTACAGTGTTGGTGAAATTATGGACATGCAGTTCTCTGTGAATTTAAGAAAAGTTTTGAAGAGCTGGAGTTTTTGCCATCTGCTCCTCGCTTCAACGGAAGCTGGTGAGTTGTTTTGTTTTTATGAATCAATTCAGCACCAGCTTGGCGATTTGTTTTGGGTTTGTTTACTGTGTGTTTTATCAGTTTGTGAGAAGCCTAAATATCCAATACTGTAAAAGGAAATAGCCCAGCTCAGGATCAGTGAACAGTTTTTGATGTGCGCTGTGTCCAGATATCCTCATGATGGACAAGCTGATACTTTTGCAGCAGAGAAGACGTTGTTTGACTTTACTGCTCTAAATGCATGTTTAAACCGACTCTTTTGCCCTGTGTTTGTGTTTTAAGCGTGGCTCTTTAAAATGCTTCAGGCTGACAGAAAATGTGAGAGTGAGTTTTAAGTTAAAATGGCTTTTGCTTCAGAGAGGTGTTTGATATGAAAACATGCACCCTGCTGAGGTGACTCTTGCTTACTTTCCTATATGCAACATGTTCCCCTGAATCCAGATATAGTTATTAAAGAGACATTCTGCCTGAAACATATTATTATACAAATAATAACACTGCTGAACCATGTATCGCTCACACACTGCTGGAGTGCAGATTATAGCAGTATAATGTATATTTGAGTTCAACAGCTTCTTTGTTCTGTTTAGTTTTCTTTTTTTCTTAAGCCTAAAGGAAACTTAAAAATGGGCAATAATCCTTAGACACAAAGAAGCAACACTTTTGTTTGCTCTGCTATGCAATATAAACACTTTTACAAGCAAGGACCCCACTCCCAAATGTGATGCGAAGGAAGAGTTTAGTGAGAATAAAATGTATAAGAAGGAACTGTGATGGATGATGAGACGAGATGACGATTGGAGGAAGGAACAATGGTTGTGTGGAGTGATGGCTGCTGTGTGGTTTAAGGAAAGTCTTTGGGTGACTCTGCTATTGCTCCATGCACAGCAGACCCCCCTGACCTATCGAGACAAACGAACTGCAACAGTAGGATGTGGGTGGGGTACAAAAAGCGAGAAGGCTCCTGCCTATCGAGGCAGGAGTGTATTTATAGACAATAGACCAAAAGGGGGGCATTTGAGATGTGGTCCCCAGGCCACTACAGCTGTCAACAGAGATGCAGAGACACTGCATGTGTTTTGGTTGCCATGCTTATGTGGTTAACTTGTCTTTTTTTGTGAATGCAGAAGTCTGCTCTTTAACACTCAAAGCATAGTGTTATGTGAGGTGGCTACAAACATTTAAACTTTTAACACTGGGGCAATATAGTGACTAACCGGAGCAACTGTGGGTAATTGCTTCACAGCAGTTCTGCCACAAATAGCACTTTTCCCGAGCATCACTTTAGGGTTAATTGCCAATGAAAGAGTGTTGACAGAGTTAAAATATAACTAAAATGCAGATCATGAAATTTTTATTTTTCCTACCTACTGTAGGTTCACAGTTTTTGCAAGAACCCTGCAGGGCTGTTAACGTTTTTATTAATGGGTGTAATAAAAGTGAACACGTCCACGTTTATAATAGACTTACGAGTAAGTTATGTTTTCTTCCCCCTGTCTCTCTTGCTCACAAATGCACACACGGACAAATGTGTCTGTCCCAATTGGCACGTGACTAATGACTGACCATTAAAACACCTTTATCGACTGTTACAATAGTGAGAACTGTGTGTGTACTGTCTCCATTTAAAATGTCTTATTTCCATTTTGTAACAAAATGCAGTCCAGTCATCAGTCTGCACCTCGTGGCAGTGAATAAAGGTGTTTTCATGGTCAGTCAATGGTCTTCCATTTCCATTTAAATGTCTTTTCACATGGGTAGTATGCAATTTCACAGCTCTATTGTGAGCACTCCCTCAAAGGAAGATACTGACAAGTGTAAATGCTATTATTTTCCCATAACAAATATTCTGTGCTGTAAAACTCTTATTCTAGTTGGAACAATAGCCAGAATGTGAACACTGCAAATCATTTTGGTAAAAAAAAAAAAAATGTAAGTTTGCAAACTAGTCCGGGTCTCTATAAGCTTGCTGAAGCGATTTTCACTGATTTTTAGTTTTAACATGCTACACCTTAAGCGGCAAAGTAAAAACTATAAAACTGTAAAAGAGTGTCCAGAGTCTTTTAAAGATCAGGAGCTGCAGGGCAAATGCACTCACACATCCCATGCAATAATACTTTTGACCTTGTGCACTGGTGATAATGAAAGAGGCTAATTTCTGTGGTGTGGCAGGCCACTGTGATGCATTGCATACATTTTACCATTCAGCATATTGGTAAAGGTCATTTCAAAAAAGGGCATATGCTGTTAGATGTGATGATATGCTGCATTTATGGATAGTTGTGTATGTGGGAGATGTAATCACTGTAAACACAGAAAAAACATGATGCATGGTATAACACAGATGGGACATGGTGGGGAGTTGTTCTCTTTGTAAAACTGTATCATTTTAATATTTATCGCTATTTTGACTGAGGATATACCCCGGTGGTGTTAGAGGTAATCAGATCATTTACTTTAATAAAAGAATCAATACCACAGTTTAGAAATATTGTTACAAGTTAAAGTCCTGCATTTAAAATATGGTGGCTCACTGGGTAGACCATCGGAGTTGGCGTACAGTAGGCCGCGGGATCGAATCCCACCCCAACAGGTGTGGGCGCGCCGCCTTGGTGCCGGTCCTGAGCCCGGATAAAAATGCAGGAAGGGATCCAGCATTAAAACTCATGCCAAATCAGTGTGTGTAACACTTTCCGCTGTGGTGACCCCTGAAGGGACAAGCCAAAAGCAGGATATTACATAAATTAGCTCAGAAAATACATAATTTTATCTAGTTTTATTATGTGATTTGAATGTATTCATTTGAATTTGAATAATTTTGTGTACTCCTTGGTAGCTTGTGACTTTTGTTTTCATCTGATTTCTAAAAAGTAAATGGTGTCTAAAGTACGCAATACTCAAGTAGAAATTACCTGGCTACTACTTATTTTTTTAATGTATCTGATTATTGGGCAGAAATGTCTCCAAACTTCCTGTTAAGCAGTCTCTGTCATTGAACAGACTTTCACAGATAACTATCCTGATGAGTTTTTAAAAAAAAAAACTATATAGATAGATAGTAGTTATAGTACCGTCTCTAAAACTAACAGATATCAGTCTGAATCTGTTGTGGGAGGAAGGTCTACACAGATAAAGTACTTGTTGACCTCAGCAATGACCCTTGTTAAACAACCACATTTATTTGCAAATGTTGCTGTAACAGATACAAAACAGCCATTTGCTCACACTGTTCACTGCAGCTGCTGCTGTACAATTAACTGAATTAACATACTGTCACTATTCTGTGCCTTTTTTTTTTTTTTTTCTAAACACTTTCAATGTTTAGATGAAACATCACTAACATGTTGCTCGTATCTAGTCTTACATGGACGTCTGGGCAAATGAACAGTGGGGTGGCATATTAAGCAGCAGCCATCAGGCAGCTGAAAAGGACAGCAACTCCTCATGCTCACTATTGACATGACATTTGTACAAAATCAGAAGCAGAACCTCCTGTTACTGAAGGTGAACTGCGCATTTCCTCCTCTGAATTCCTATGAGTGTTTCCCTCTCTCCATCAGACACAGTGGTGTACCTGTGCTTTTGGTGCGCTTCCTTCTGTGTGCTTTCAGGGGGGGCATTTAATGATTCTCCAACTGAGAATGGAATTAAGGAGCTTGTTTATGGCAGTGGATGAACATTCATCTTTGTTCTCTTTTCTAACCATAAAAACAGAAATGAAAAATTCAGTTTCTATGGTAATATTATGTGTAGTTTTAATGATTTATCTGTTAGTATGATCACTTCACTATAGTCATTTACTGTGTTTTGTTCATTTAGCTAACTGTTCCTCTTTTCCTGAAAGTAGGCTACTTTTCTTTTTGCCGCTGTTCAAGCTTTGATTTATACCGTTTTCTTGCTCCTCTTGGTATTCCCACTGGGATAAATCACTGTTTGATTCTGGTGTTCGGTCTTCGGAGTCAAAGCTTGAATGCTGGCAACATCTTTATCTGCACATGTTTCCATTTGGCAATAAATTATTGCAGAGTAGACGGAATACTGTTTTGATATTCATATATAAAGTTATTTAATATGCATTATCTCAACATCCTTGTACATTTCTAAGGGTTGTGGTTGCAGTTTTTGTAAGGTGCCTTCTCTGCTTGCCTTATACTGGATGATGTCTTCTATTAGAATTGTAATTTTTATTTTTTTCGCACACCTGCTCTGCTCTCCTCTCTGCATCTGCAGTAAGTAGGTGGGGAAAGATGATGCTTCCAGTTGACTCTATAGCGTGTGTGTGTGTGTGTGTGTGTGTGTGTGCGCACAAGGTTACTGTTTGTTTGGTTCAACACGCCGTTTTTAGCCATTT